>NW_028221392.1:213286-224309 GCF_014529385.1 Adiantum capillus-veneris
ATAGAGAACATTATTAGATTATCGTTGGAAAAAAATCTCTGATGTGACTAAAGTCGGTCATTCAACTGAAGACCTTTTGCTGTGTAATTTCAAAGCCCTAGCTTGCAGCTCTTCGTCCCCCTCACTTGACAGCGCAGGGAGAACGTCTTCTGGTGGCTATGGCGGACGGGTATGCCTCAATTCTGCTGATGAACTTGTCTGCTCGCCTCTATTGTTTTGATTGTTACCGCATTTACCCTTGTCTACGCTTTGCGATATAACACCACACCCGCTGTATGCACTGTGATGGCGTTTCTCAATTATTGTTGAGCCTGCATCTTTGAATAATCATGCTGTCTTGATTCTAATCATATGATTCAGGTTAGTAAACACAGTGTCTCGACTGGTGCAATTTTGGTTATGTTAAGCACGTGAAAAGGTTGCTTTTGTGAGGATTATTGTGAGTATAAGTTAGAATTTCCGGGTGCCCGGATGTTTGAACTCAACCAGCATGCATTCTGCCGTCTTCTCTTAAAAAAAAAAGATGTGGAGGTGAGGGAAGCCAAGATGGGTGACGTGAAGACGGAAAGGTCACGCTCGTGAAGGATTATTCTGAGTAAAGCTAGAATTCCTGGGTGTCTGGAGTGGTTGAGCTCAACAAGCATGCTGTCTGCTGTTTTGTCTTCAAAAGTGAAGGTGATGTCGATTTTGGTGGGCGGGGGAGTGGTTTTGACTGAGGTCTGCCTCATGGACTGTCATCAGTGAACTAGCAGGTAATGAAATCTGGAGGGGTTGACAGCGGGGGCGGGGCACGGGGGAGTGATTTTGACCGATGTCTTACCTCACAGACTGTCATTTAGTAAACTAGCAGGTAATGAAACTTGAAGTGGCCCAGGATATCTGTGGAGAATGTGTGTATAAATTTGATCATCACTCTACTGTATGGTGGTATGCCATGTTTGACGTAATGTTAATTCTGCATCATTATTTGATTGGATGTCTGATTGTAGTAGGACTATGAAGGTTGGACTGCTCATTATGGTAGGACTTGTGAAAGATTTTGAATAGAGTGCACAAAAACTCCTGGACAAATTGTCAGCTCACAAAGTGCATTTAGCACCCTTATTCCCCAAGTCTAGTTCTATTAAAAATAATCTATGTATGGAGAATTCAGTTGTGTGATGATTTTAAAGTCTACTCCCAAGCTTGAGCGTTGAAGGGGGTGCAATATTTTGTCGACTTTTGTCATCCATATGCACATTTTTCATGAAAGTATGTATGAAATTATTATGTATGTATCTATACACATATACATACATACATACACTATCATCATTCACACGTGTGCACACACAATATTCATACATAATAATTTTATGCACTCTCAGTGTGTGAGACTATATTTGCACACGTGTGAGAGAGAGAGTATATATACAGACACATGTACATATATACACTCATAATATACTCACACATACTTTCACTGCATGTGTGAGTATTTATGTTTATACATGTGTGTATACACACACATAGAGTTGCAACCATACCTGTATGGTTAGTTGAACCATATCGTATGGAAAGTGTTATCATACCTGGTCAAATTGGGCAAGAAAATTCAAGCTAATGAGGGTAATGTGGACATTAATGTTTGATTGAACCTCATACCAGTTTCAACACTAAAGTAAGATGTGAAAGTATCTATATTTCTATAGTGCTATGAGTGCTTACCATGTATAATCACTTGTATTTTCCAAATAAACTTAGGGCCATGTATGTTTGGATTTCAAGGGTTAAAGTATATTCCAATCATACTTCCATCCCATATGCCTTTGCCATATGGAAACGTACGAAAAAAATATGCACACATATCCGCTCATTCGCACACATATTCAGACATAAACTCAAATTCTGGTTGTTTGCCAATGACGTTTGATGTATGTGTGTGTACCCTGGAAACAGGGATGTTTTGGCCGAAGTGCCAATGTCATCAGGGCCTTCTCTTGGAGAGCCCATGGACATTCTGACTGGGTTGCAGCTTGTGCTCAAAAAAGCACTTGCCCATGATGGGCTTGCCAGGGGCCTCCATGAGTCTGCAAAAGCAATTGAAAAGCATGCGGCGCAGTTATGTGTCTTGGCAGAAGATTGCAATCAGCCTGATTATAGCAAACTCGTGCAGGCCTTGTGTTCTGAGCACAACGTCAATGCAATCTCTGTCCCAAGTGCGAAAAAGCTCGGTGAATGGGCTGGGGTAAGCTAATCAAGCTCTATTTGGTGTTTTAATATGCTATGCTTATTTTTCCTTTCAGCTCTTTTTGTTGTATTTGTAAATTCAGTGGTTGATCTTGTCATTGGCACAAAGGTAGTTAAACTCAAGTTTTTGTACAATTTTTTCAAGTAAGCTTCTCTTGTTTAGCTCTTTTTCTGGCTTGCAAAGCATGCTGGGAGGAGAAGGGAGAAAGGCATACAAATTTGTGCGTGCATTTGTTTTGTTAATGAATGAATGGATTTTTTTGTTTAAAGGCCTCATATGACTTTTCTTTCCGCTTTGTCTCTCGGAATTCCCACAAGAGGTTTCACGTTGTTAGTTTATTGGCCTTACCCTGCTATCTTTCTTCGAAGTCTTGTGTGTGTCTTGATTTTGTGTTTTGCTTGTTTTGCATTTTGTCTCGGAATCTCCACGAGAGGTTTCACCTTAGTTATTTTATCTGCCTTACTTCACAATCTCCTTTTTTAAAAGACTTGTGAGTGCTTGATTTTTGTTGTGCGCGCTTCCTGCAAGTATTTTAGCCCTTCTGATAGATTTGTTGTAAGTTCATACTTTTCGACTGCATATATAATGTTTGTGAAGTGCTCTTTTGTATAATATGTCACATTTCTTCATTCGGTTTTGTAAGATTGCTTAAAACGTTATGTCCTATATGCAGCTTTGTAAAATCTTTGTGAAGTGCTCTTTTGTATAATACGTCACATTTCTTCATTCGGTTTTGTAAGATTGCTTAAAACGTTATGTCCTATATGCAGCTTTGTAAAATCGATTCCGAAGGAAAGGCCCGGAAGGTTGTTGGTTGCTCTGCGTTGTTGTGAAGGTATTGGGATAATGAAAGCACTTGTGGCTGTGTTTTTTTTTTTTCCTCATGAACTGCTCCTAATGAGAGGCATGTATGTGCACAGGACTATGGAGAAGAAACGGAGGGCTTGAATGTTGTGCAGGAGTACCTCAAAAGTCAATGAATACTTTCAATTTCGCTTCTTGGCGGCTTATCACTTTTGAGGCTCCAATGCTCCATGGATGTAGAGGGAATTAACTCACGGGAAAAAAGAAGTTTTTGTCCAATTTTTGTAGAACTGATTTTTACATCAGAATATGGGCGAAGCTTTATGGTTTTCTTTGTGAAAAGCCTGATTTTTTTTGCTGGAATTATAGAATTTTCATATGAAGGAAGCACCCTCGACTTGTTTTGTGTTTTTGTGGTGTATTTATGGGTCCTTTTGCCCGATCTGCTTTAGTTTTCCTGATTTATCATGCAATGGCATCCTTCTTACTTTTTTCGGACACGCCAGTTATTATTCTCTTTTGCCATAAGCTCGTGAGGGTCCTGTGAAGAGTCTTCCATTTGGAACAAGCTGAGTGTGCCAGCAGGGACGCAGGCCTCTGCTATTCCCTCTCTGTGAAGTAAGTGTGGTAAGTAGGGATCCTGTCCAACAGCTTGGAGGGTCTGGTAAAAAGTCTTCCTTTTGGACCAAACTGATGTGCCAGCAGGGATGCATGCCGCTATTCTTTCCTCTATGTGCGCAGGTGGTAAAATCTCTCTCTCTCTCTCTCTCTCTCTCTCTCTCTCTCTCCCGCGCCCCCCCCCCCCCCCCCCCCCCCCCCCCCCCCCCACCCCCCCCCCACACACACACACAAAGAAAAATCACACAGGGTCGGGGCCAGAGGGAATCAAGGGCCCAGTTTGAGGGAGGGCATGCGGCTTTTATCTCTGCCGCTCGATCGCCACGGTGAACTATGGGCAAAACTTGTGCCCCGAGTTTGACTCCGAGTTTAGCCTACCTGGAGTTCACCCCTAGTTTACTGGCCTCGTGAGGCGTGGGTCGTACCTACTGACACTAGTGTGTGTCGGTGATCATGTGGGCACAACACATGTACACTACTCTAGTTACGCCCCAGTTCACTCTGTGTAGCCCACCTATCAGACAGTTGAGATCAAAGCCGCTCTAGTTGAGAACAAAGCTGCTCTGGGTCCCCTAATTTGGGCCCTAAACCCCGTTTGGCCCCGATCCAGTGTGATATAGTAACAAAACCCCCCTCCCCCCAAAAAAAGAAAAAAAAAGCACAAACAAGGAAGTCAAAACACCTTTCAATGAAGGCATGGTCCACCATTTTTTGTAGGGCCAGTAAGAACTATCTGTGAGCTTTTGATTATTGCATCTGAGTTTTGTTGGACATACTGTGGTAAGGGAATTCGTGAGAAATGGTCTAAAGAGCTGCTTAATAGACTGTTGGGTCGCTGTCTTTCCATGAATCATGGAGCCTTGTCCCTTGATAGCACATGTAAAAGTTGGTGAAGGCATACAAAATGTCACAGCCCAAAGAAACGAAATAGAACATTGCAAGACTGTCTTACTTGGAATGGTTTTGGAACACGAACAAAAGTGCGATTTGTGGAGGTAGGGTTGTCCCCAATGTGTGTCACAAACTCATGTATTCAGCATATTGTCTTGTGGACTCCTTTCAACACAATCTTCATGAGAAAGTATTGTTTGGGGACCAAAATTTGGTTCTATTTTGTCAGTTCAGGTCATTAAGCTTGTAGAGTGAAGCATTACAACTTTGCCGAGTGTTAGGCAATATCATTTCAAGATAGCAAGGTTCTATCTATCGTATGAAAACATGTCCATCGCCTCCACTTTGAAAAGTATTACGGAGATTGCTATATATTAAAAAACGTCTCCCCTTTCTATCTCTTTGCTATTAAACATTTGCATTTCTTTCATTAGTTTCTAGTTTTTACTTATTACTTTTTCATGCTAGAGCCAGCAAGCCTCCGGCGATGGGCAAGCAAGCAGGTTCTCCTAGGAGTAAAAAGACTTTTCATGCAATGTCATTTATTCTATGTAGTCACGCCAGCTAGAGGTGACATTGGAGAATCATTGGAGAGCCACCCTGCACAGTGACTCTCTAAAGTACCAAGGTTGAGGGGGACGTGCCCTTTTCGTTCCAGTCCTCACTAGATCTGCCTCAGTACTCTATGCTTTTGAACCTGGTACAAAATAGTCACAGTCCGGAAGGATTGCCATGCCCAATGTATGCTCAGAATAATAAAGAGTGAGCATTCTATATAACCATAAGAGTGATAAAACAAAAGCCTTTTGTTTGAACTCATTAGGATCTTCTTCAAGCTTTAACATCAATCTTGGCATTGGAGTCTCGGGGGAAAGCTCTACACAAACAAGCAAGTAAAAGGCTGAGAGACTAAGCACAAGGCAACTCCAAATCACAAGCCTTGAGACAGCTTTTTTGGGTCTTTGTTGTAAGCATCATTTCATCCTATTACATCAAAATGCATAAATTATCCACAAGCTTGAAAAAGTGGCTCTCCTCCAAAGGCCCCACTAGACTTGCAGCATCTTTCTACTCAAATCATTGAAGCTTTTTCTATCAATAATTCCCTTCACAACAGCCTTAGCTTTAGCCCATCTAGATAGATACTCAACAATGGAAAGTATATAATATTTTTCTTTAGATATTTCAACTACCTTTGCACCCATTTCTCAAATTAATAATAAGCCAACATAGGCACAATTAAAGCAGTATATCGATAGGGTCGGAGGCTTATGGTTGGATGCATCCTCCTACGCGAGTAAAACAAGAGTTCAAGTGTCTTGTCCACATGACCAAATATTTTTAAATTATAAAATCTTTTGTTTGGCATCAAATACCCATGGGATGATAAATCACTACACAACTAGGTGTTGGTGTAAGCTCAACACGGCCCAAGTGTGTGTGCAAACACTACAAACTAGTGTGTGCATGTGTGTGTGTGTGTGTAAATGAGGCACCAATTGGCATTACCCTCAAGCCAGTGTTCGGGAAAAGTGTGCCTCAGCTTAGGCTTGAGCCGATTGCAAAATCAAAGTAGCCGTTGAGGGGAGGGCAAGAAGGAGAAAATTTCGCTTAAAATACATAAAAAATTGTGTAATTCTGCAAAAATAATGGTCAGTATTGTAAAATTTCCGGTTCAGATTTGTCTGGAGGGATTTTTGTATGTTTGTGAAAATGAATTTTCCCGAACACTCCCCTAGAAAGTCCTTATGATTTTTGAAGGTTGAGCCTTCTCCACTTGGAAGTCAAAAGTAGAGTTAACACAATTCTCAAGCATCTTTTTAGTTGGCTTGTCCAAAGAGCTACCCCCAATGTAGTAAAGCTGAAGATCAATTGTGTCACCACAAAAAAACTGTAGTTTTCTGCCTAAAAGCTTCACAAGAGCTTTTGTCTACCCAAATGAGGCATCAAGAAAAATCCGAATGTTTTGGAAAACTTAAGAAAATTAACACAAAGATTTTTTTGTCATTTGAAGGCAAAGATGGAGTGAAAGAAGCTTCTTGCCATGCTCTTTTACAAGTGCGGAGGCACACACACACACTAACCTATGAAGTGGATCCTTGAATACAAAGTTTAACAAAGCCTTTTGATGGTGAAAATGTAGTCCAAAACCTTTAAAATTGCTGAATATTTAGCAATATAAGCTGCAACAAGGACCTTGGAAAATCAAAGCTGCTTCTTCCAATTCCTCCAAGATGATAGAACAAAATTTTAATAAATGGATTAGAGTTTCAATCTATGTAGAGTAGGATTAGCAAGAATGTATTAAGTCTAATGATAGTGATAATGATTGATGAAAAAAATGTTCTAATGATGCAAAGATTGAAGCTCTAATAACTATGCTACTTAATCCTTGCACTGATACCATGCTCTAATTAATGATAGCTTATTACTTGAACAATCTGTGATTAAAGAGGATCAATTAATCTACCATTCCTAGAGAGAGAGAGAGAGAGAGAGAGAGAGAGAGAGAGAGGAGAGAGAGAGAGAGAGAGAGAGAGTCACTAATACAAATGACAATAAACCCTTTGTAAGTAAGATGCATAAGCATTAGTGAAGGATACATAGAATGAGGTGCTTATATAATCGAAAGGACATACTTGATGACATTATTGATTATGCTAGTGACTAAAGTGCTAGAATAGAGGGGTAGAGACCTTAGCTAACATCCTTGCCTTCATCACCCATTCTCTAAGATAGAATGAGAGATAGATAGAGTATGTATGAATTGAATAGAGATTGAATGAGGGTAGATTAAAGTTATGAACAAGAATACATCAAGGAAAATTTTAATCAATTAGGGTTTATGAGAAGAAAATGTAATGATCTAAATATTTATAAAGATGTCTAAAAGAGATCCTAATACATATGTTAGTGGCTAAAAATCTTAACATTGGCTTTGGTACTATGTTGTAATTCGTGGTAGCTTAACACTCGATATATTAATGATTAAGGAGGAAAAGTTAAGCTACCATTTATAATGAGAGAGAGAGAGAGAGAGAGAGAGAGAGAGGAGAGAGAGAGAGAGAGAGAGAGAGAGAGAGAGAGAGAGAGAACAAACTCAGGTGTCCTAATTTCAACAATTCTTGCAGGTGTGAATCACCTAAAAACAGACATGTTATGAAAATAGTACGACATATTATATGACATATCCAATGATGTTTTGATATTATACTTTTAAGAAATACAGTCATATAAATAAAGCCACAATTCAACAATTAATTTTTTTATTTTCAACGGGTCATTAAAGCTGCCCAAAGTGCCTCAGATTGCAAACGCAGAAAAAGCATAGTGCACTGGTATAATGGATACCACTTTAGAGTAGAGTGGGTTGACACAAAGCGATGCATTTTCAATCACGGGGTCATGGCAAAATTCGAGAAATCTAGCTGATGACGATCGTCCCCATCGACACAGATGTAGTTGTAGCATAAATCATGTATTTTTGAACGTTGCCCAAAAAAACTGACGGTGAATTAAAGAGGATTTGTTTAATGTGCAATGGTTCAAAAGAAACATGGAGAGCGGTGTTGCTATTATGCATAGAGGAGAGTTGGGCTTTCTTGAGATGGACTCAACAAAAAGTTGAATCAATCTTTGAAACACATTTGTCCTACCGAAAAAGAATGTAATTTTATATTTTCTCAAGTACTTGTGGAATCTTTACGCTCATTATCTCATGCAAACTTGTGTCTCTTTTTCAAGTGATTTTCTCTCCCAAGACTACACAATTGAGGTGCTGGTATGCCATTGAGGTAGCCCTGCTAAGTGCACGAGTCTACAAGAACAAAAATCTCCCAACTACAGAAACGTAGAGAAAAATGAAAAAACACAGAGAAAGATGCTGAAATGGTGGTGAATGCAGAAGTAAATGCAAAGAAAGACAAGGAGGAAGATACAGAGGTAGCAGTGAATGAGCTAGAAAATGCAAAGGGTCTCTTGGATGATCGTGCAGATGTCTCTTTAGGGGGAGAGCTCTTCATAGATATAGGTATTTATGCTAAGTTATGCCAAGATGAGAGAGAGGCTACTTAAAGTGTTAATACATTGTATTTGAGCTTTTTTGCTCCTATTGCAACTAGCTAAATATGTTTTGTTGCAAATAAAAGCATACATTGTCTTTTTTTGTAATAAGTGTAAAATTTTGATGCAATTAAAGTTGTTTTAGTCCTTTAAAGTTTCAAAGCAAAATGGTTTTTTAAGCTTGCTTGTTTATTATATGGGCTAGGTGTCATTCTTGCACTTTCCTTTTGTTTCTTTTTCCTTTTACACATTTTTCAATGTTCACACACATTCACACATGGGCGGTTATGGCTAGGGGAGCATGGAGCACTTTTTAGCATCTCTATCACCCGAACATAGGAGATTATTATATGAGGAGATTTAATAGGCCTTGACTCAAGGCATTGGCCCGTCACACCAACCTTCCCTTTCATCATCCCATGGAGATGGTCAGTCGCACTATCTATCTCCTTTACCTTACCACCATAGTGTTGGCTAACCATGTCACCCAACCCCTTCACCATCTACATCTTTAGAGCGATCACAACCCTCTGAGTGATCTGTCTCCACCAGACGCTCACGTGATTCCTTGCATGCCCAATGCTACAGTGGTGGAGGTGGTGCCACCAATGCTTCCACACTGTCTCACAAACAACTGATGAGTGCTCATACCTCCCCCCTTTCTTCTCACTCCCACACCCGCTACATGATCCCCATCTACTCCGGCTTTTGTCTGATAGTCAACCACTCCTCGCTTCACACCGTAGGCTGCTTCACAGTTTGCACCACCCCTAGCTTCACCCCTAACTTCGCAAATCACCCCTATCAAGAACTTGCAAGTAAATCTCAACATTTGACGTTGTCGACCTGCAGCCTAAATCTCATCATAAGTAGTAATTTAAGCTAGGAAATCACAAAGTAAGTATAGGCTGGGTATCTAGGCATCATTGCTAAGCATTTAGATGCATTCAGGGTCAGAAATGATTAGGTCGAAATCTCACTACGATTTATAATCTCACTTTTGCCACTCATTGAAAGTGAGATTTGAGGCCCTAAGCATGTGTGCTTAGTCTTATATACTTGTCCTAGAAGTTTTATAGCATTCGGATGTCATCTGATGCTGTAATGATCATGGTTTGCTTGCTCATTAGCGACTAGCTTTTGATGACTTGGGTCATTTGAGTGTAGCTTGAGTTAGATGCAAGTTGTCTGTTGTTTTCCAAGAGATTGACACCCTCTTGTAGCCTCCATGCACTAGTTGAGTCAGCTTCATCCCATGGATTGACAATTATGTTCATGGTTCTCGCTATATGTGCAATAAGATAAGAGTGAGGCTTGGCAGTCCATCCACATTTGGCACCGTGTCGGGGACACGAGTAGACCTAAACTAGGAAAAACAAGAGCGTCTAGTATAGTTGTCCTTCTCTAGGATCACCTAGAGTTAAAATTTTTTTTGAAACCGCATAGCTTAAGAGTGTCGTCTTTTGCTGTGTAGAGGTAGCTTGGGAGTAAATTATACTTGTTGCCAAGTACCTTGTAGGATTGTAGGACTAGGTTGGGATTTTTGAGAATGATTGATGGAAAGAAAAGTCTTAAGATCAATGCTCAAGAAACCATTTTAAAAAAACAAAAAAAAAAAGTGTTTGTGGACACCTTTCACAACCCAATTGCAACAGAACATAGGAGTAGGGTAAGTAGAATCCAAGGTGGGATCTCAAATCATTGCTCACTCCAAAAGAATCATCTGTGAGTTGTTTATGTGAAGTTACAAAATTCCAAGTCTACAGCTTGAAACAACATCAAAAGATTGTCACTGAATCCGATTGGAGATTATGCTCATAAAAGTTGTATGAACCAATGGGTAAGCATAAGGATCCATTCGAGGTAAGTTTTCAAGAGTTGGCAAAAACTCAGATTATTTACATTTTCTTGAGAATTTAAGTCAAATTAAGTTTTGACTTGACTGAGAGGCTTAAAACGTCACAAAAAGACCGACTATTGAAAAAATTATTCATTTTAGGCAAAAAGTAAATAATTGTGATTATTTACATCTGGCTCAAATTGATCAAGATTGACACCAGAGATTCTCTGCATGTTTGTGAACATTTTTTGTGTAGGCCCATAGAGTTTAGACCACAAAACAGACCAAAAACTTGATAAAAAAACTGAAATCTGTACTATTTGTCAAGAAATTGAGTTTGACTTGATGAATCTTGTTCAAATATTGTGAAACTTGACTGAGAGGCTTAGTTTAAGTGTTTAACATGTATGTATACTCAAATGATAAAAAATATGCTAAAATTTGATAATTATAAATAATCGCAATCATGTACTTTTGTCCAATTTTGAAATATTTTTGGCCAACCAAGCATACCACATGTTTTATCATGTTGTATTGAACACTCATATCAAATGTGATTAAAATTTGGAATCTTTCAA
>NW_028221392.1:224509-242196 GCF_014529385.1 Adiantum capillus-veneris
TCACCTTCTGAATGAAAGAGATGACCTCCTTAAGACTCTTCGGTGATGGGAGCTCAATAAGAGCCTTTGCCTTTGAAGGATCCACCTCAATGCCTTTATAGGAAACCTTGTGACCGAGCAAGATCACTTCATCCTCACCTATGTGGCACTTGTCGGGGTTGAGTTGACCTCCCATGTCGTAGAGCTTCTTTAAACCTTCTTCTACCCTTTGTAGATGCAATGATTCTGAGCTATAAATGCAAAAATCATCAATGAACACCCTAATTGACTTTCCAAAGAATGCTTGAAACACCATGTTCATGAAACGTTGGAATGTTGCAGGAGCATTTGTCAGACCAAATGGCATGACTCTAAAAGCATAACAACCCCAAGGAGTGATAAAGGTTGTTTTCAATTGATCTTCCAATGCGATACCTATTTGAAAGTAGCCTGAGTAGCCATCACACACAGTGTACTTCTCATGACCAGCTACTTCATTTAGTATCTCATCCTGAAATGGGAGGGGAAAGTGATCTCTTTTTGTTGCCTCATTGAGTGGACGGTAATCCACACACACCCTCCACTTTCCGTTCTTCTTAGGAGTGACAACAACAGGAGAGACCCACTCTGAATTCTCCACTGGATAAATGAACCCTGCTGCTAGAAGCTTTCTTACCTCCTTGAGTAAAGCCTGCTCCTTGATGACTCCTAGCCTTCGTAGCTTCTGAGCCTTAGGTGTGGCCTCTGGCTTCAACTCAATTTTGTGTTGAACAGCATCTACTCCACGCACATCGGTGTAGTCTTTAGCAAAAAGCCTAGGAAACTTCCTTAGCACACATTTGAACTCCTCTCTTTCATCCTTTGTAAGTGTTGTTGATAGCATACCTTCCAGCATCCCTTCATCTTGATATTCACCTTCGTTCTCTTGAGGACCTACCTCCTCCAAGCCTTGACAAGAGGTCTCTTGGTTGCTTGGCTTAAACCTTACCCCCATGACTTCGATGGAAGACTCCTCTTCAGTAATGCTGCCGCTACTTTCTTCTTCTGAAGTGCTATCGGTCCAACCTTCTTCCGTCTCACTTTGAGATGATTCTTCATGGAGCTCCTCTTGGCGTTGCTCCTTCATGTCAAAGACAACCTTCTTATGATTGTCATTCCTGCAAATTAATTTTCCACTTTCCCAATCCTGCAAAGCTCGCATTTTCATTAGCCATGGTCTCCCTAGGATAAATGGGTAACCATTTCCTTTGGTAGACATGACATAGAAATCCACTGCCTTCTTAATGCCAAAGGCCTCCACAAAAACATTTTTACAAATGCCTACGCACCTAGCCTTGCTATTGTTTGCCATCTTGACCTTAATTTCAGGTGTCTCATGGATGTGCATGCCTAGTTTTTGCATGAGTCCCTCTGTCATGATGCAAATTTGTGCACCCCCATCCACTAGACCTTTCCTAACCAATCTTCCTTTGATGTAACAGTCTAGCACCGGTGTAATGTCCTCATTCATTTCAGCTTGTGCAATTTTTACAACAGGCACACTCTCTTTTACCTTTCTCCTAGTGCTAACTGCCCTTGTTAAATCCCTCCTAACTTGTGGACATAATGCAAGAAATTGAGGCCATGAAATATCAGGACCCTTACCTCTCATGTCTTCCAACAAGTTGTACGGAGCCATACCATGTCCAAGAGGGAAGTCTTGGAGGTTGATACGACGTCGAGTCCTCTTGGTTTCCTTGGTTTCCTTTGCCTTCTTGCCTTGTCCATGGTCACTCTGTGATGTGACTCCTTCTTTCTCTTTACCTTTTCGTCGGCCACGCTTAATGCCATTGGCTTCCATGTCAACCTCATTTGAATTTGTCACCTCTACCACATGCACATTTGGATCTGGCAAAGGTGGAACTCCTTCTACCCCTTGTGGAGGTGGTCTTGGTCCATTTGACCTTTGTAGAAGCCTTGGTTGTTGACCAGCTCCTTCTCCTGCATTCATCACTGGGTAATTCAAGTTAGGCCTCCCTGGCTCCCCACGGGGCCAAGGACAATTATACATCCCATGTCCAGACTCTCCGCAATTCCAACATTGCAAGACTCTCCTAGGTCGTGGATCTCGCTCTTCAGACTTCTTTGCTTGTCCCTTTGGACCTACAGCTTGTGCAAGGTGAATTGACAGGCTGCTTAAAGATTCGTTTAACTTCTCAATTACTTCCGTCGTTACCTCAGGAATCTCCCTCGATGTTGATGCTTGTGACTTACCTTTGGGTCTAAGACCTTCTATTGGAACCTCTCCCCTTAAGCACTTGAGTTTCCTATACTTCTCAGCAGCCCTAGTTTCAGCTGCATCAAAGGTAGCAGGTGCACCCGCCTCAACTTTTACCTTAAGGTCAGGAAAGAGTCCAGCTATGAACCTCTCCTTCTTTAGAAATTCTGCACCATCACCAGGGTTAGCAACATTTCGTATCCATAGAGCCCAAAGACGTAGGAACTCTTGCTTGTACAAGTAGTAGTCATCTAAGTCTTTTTGCTTATGAGAAACAATGTCTTGCCATAGCTTTTGAGTGTTTTGGGGATCAAAGAAGTATCTCTTGAAATGATTGACAACTTCCATGTAATTCTCTTTAACTTCCTCAGGCAAAGAGTCAAACCAAGTGCTAGCATCTTTCCTAAGGACTACCTCAAACATTTCTACACGTTCTTGATCAGTTACTATCCTCTTGATACGACAAGACATCTTGAAATTTGCCAAAAATAATTCTGCATCCTCTCCAGGCTCTCCAAAGAAAAGAGGATATCCAGACATTTGGCGTTGATTCTCCATTGAATTGATTTCAAAGTGACGCGTTTTGTTTTTTCTTTCTTTAAAAGATCTACACAATAATATTCTCTAAATTGCAATCTATTCTACAACAAAATAAAAATATTCACATCAAATGACCTATGATAATCAATGAGAGGTAGGATGACAGGGTTTGGTGACGCGAGAATTTCTCCTACTCTTTGGGCACCAAACATGAACGCCATACGTTGTTGAAAATGGATTTTTCTACTAATTGCAATGTTTATTCTAATGTGTGGAGTGAAATGAAAGGGGAAAACCTCTATTCTTGGGCCATTATCCATTGTCTATGCATGACCTTATGCTTAAAACAAAACAAAAATATAGACGTCCAAACTAAGGTCGTACCTAATGAGAGGCAAAATAAAAGGATTTACTGATGCGTTTATCTCTGCCAACCTAAGAGGACCTAAAATTCTACGAATTACACGTTGAAATTGCAACTTAGTACTAACAATTATGTGTACCTTTTGCCTTGCAATGGGAATGAAGGGATCATACAAATTCTCGTGATTCATGCAAGCTACTTGATTATGCTAAAGGTTGAGCCTACACAAAACATACACAAGCCTGTCCTCAGTGGGGGCACCAAAATTGAGGCGGTCCGGGGCGGGCAACAAGAGAGGCGACCTCCAAACACCCCTCAAGGCTCCCGTGCTGCTCAATTGGGCCTGGGGCAACCACAAGCACAACACAACAACAAACCCACAGCCAAACCCAAACAAGATAGGGGCACCACCTAGTTATGGTATGCGAACTAGGACGCAAGAGAGATTTTGGCACAACCAAGAAGATGCACCACACAACACACACAAGCAACCTCACACCAAGACACACACAAAATGGACCAGAGAGAGCTAGAGCAAAGGGAAGAGAGAGAGAGAAAAGGATCTTGCGTAATACCTTATTTGTGACTTGCAAATGGAGATGGTTCGTTATGATGCTATCGTAGAACTTGTACAAAACTCACTCAATGCTTAGTGATTGCTAAACATTGCCAAAACACACACACACACTGTCTTAGGGTGTGGGAGACCTCTCACCACAATACCCTCTTACAATGGACACAAAATTGGCAATGAAAAACACACTAAAACACTTCCTAAAATCAAGATCAACCGATAAAAACTCAAAATACACAAGTCACCTTGAATTCACCAACCGTATTGCACAAATAGAAGGACCAAGATTTGAACGTCGAATCACGCCTTTGATGCACCAAACCTCAATTTATTGATGATGAAGGAGCATATACAATAGTGGTTTTGAGATTTGTGGAACTCAACGCTCTCTCACTTGCAATGTGTAGCTTGAAAGCTTCTCTCACACCAAGAGTGAAGCTCACAAGTGGTTGCTACACCTAAGTCTCTCCTCACGCATAGAGTGTTGGGGTGCTATGTGAGATATTGGAGGTTGTTTTGCAAGAAGGAGAGGGGCCTATTTATAGGTTGGAGACCCCTCATTAGGATTATTGGAAATCCTAATTTACAAGCTAACAAATCAAGATTATGATTTTTTTGAATATCAAAACATTGTGGGTCTTCTTTGTCTGCTTGAGTCATGGGTGTGGGCTCAAAAGAGAGCATTATTGATGGTAGATAAGGTGAAAGTAAGTAAGGAGAGAGAGAGAGAGAGAGAGAGAGAGAGAGAGAGAGAGAGAGAGAGTTACTATACACATGTCTTGAGGTGAGGTGTCTTTTATGGTTAGGTCAATGGCTATTTTGTGTTAGTATGTTAGTGGTTAGTGTTAGTAATCACTAGAAAGTTAATGATATATTTACAATGGGTAGAATGGGTGGGATGGTTGGAGTAAGATGGTTGAATGAAGTGAACAAATCCTTGTGATGGTGAAGCTTGAAGAAGTTTTGGACTTACTTGTGTAGGTTCTTAAATGACCATCGATCTTCTTCTTCGTCTTCTCTTCTTTACGCCACCGCTGCCAAGGTTGATCATCGTGATGAAAATGGTAATTCCGTTGATGAGATCTTTTGATTTGCAGAGGTTAAGCATGGTACACATGCTGAATTTATGTATATATATAAGGAGTAAGATGGAATTGTACTTTGGAGATAATAGAGAGAGGCATAGAGATGGTGTATGTACATGGAGAGCTCATATGAGAGCTATGGGAGTAAGTGGGGAGGTTAATGGTGAAGAAGGTGAGAGAAACCATTGAAGGTGCAGGTTTGAGTGAGGGATTGAGAGAAATGTGTGTGTGTGTGTGTGTGTGTGTGTGTGTGTGTGTGTGTAGAAGTGTGGAAAGAGGTGAGAGAAGACTATGGGCTACTTGTGAAAAAAGTGGGCAGACTGGGGTCCACTCAAAAAATCATAGCTCACCGCTGGTAGCTCCAAAAATCATGAAAAAATTTGAGGTGATTATTGAGAGCGTGGGCTACATTTTCTCTTTTGACCACTGCTCCAAATTCGGAGTGGAGATAGGTGCCAAAATTCTCACCAAAAAGCCTGTTTTTATGCTTGCAAAAGTCTTTTAGTGGACCCCTCCTTTGTTGAATTTGTACAATGCATCCAAGAGTGAGCCCCTCCTTTGTCATATCATAATACAAAGCATCCAAGTTGCCCTTGACACATGCATGGAGGAGGATTATTGGTGAATAAAGAAATATATACATGGTGGGACTAGTGTATGGACTATTCATGGACTTTAGCTCAATGAGCACATGGTGTTAGAATAATGAGTAAAAATAATAATAAAAATATGGAGGAGTTATGGATATGGAAAGATATTGGAATCATATGATATGGTCCCTCCTTGAATTATTTTGGGTGAAAGAGGAAAAGGTATGCAAGTAAATAATATAATAAAAGTAACCAATGAGTAGAAATCAATTTTTTGTTTTCACGAGGGTGAGGGTGAAAATGTAGGAGTGATTTGTATAAAGGAAAAATATGAGGTTAGAGTATGTACATATTGGCAAAAATATATATATATATAATTATGGTGTAAGAGGATGAAAGAAGGTGTACATAGGTTTAATAAAACACACACCTAAGTAGAAATATTTAAATAAAATACCAAAATAATTATAAAAAATCCCTATATTTAGGCCATATATACAATGAAATATTTACACACAAAGAGGCCATAATATACTTTTATTTTTTTATTTTTTTTATTTTTTTTGGCTCACCTAGCCCAGTGACTAGCTAGCTGAGGGTTTTTAAGAAGATATGGGAAAAGTCCCGTGACTCACGCACGCCTATGTACAGTGAAATGGTAGGGATAGCCACAGTGTTTGGGTGATTTTGGTAGGGTGAGGTAACTCACTGTGGCAATTACAAAGAGCCTAAAAAACGGCTATCATTAGCCCTCCCCCTGGATGATGGTATATTCATGTACCATCATAGAGCATCTTTTCCAAAGAGAGTGCTTCAGAGTCCTTGACGAGATCTTCATTGTTTGGCCCCTCAAAATTTTGGCTGGAGTTACACTCATGCTTCATGTAACAATACTTACATGAGACAGCGACCTTTGGACAGATCTTTGGTAGATCCTTTGGTAGAAGGCGACTCAAATAGGGCTTCAAGCGATACCCGTTTACCTTCCTGGAGTGCTCTTTACCATTCAAGTCCATAAGCTGATAGTAACTAGAATTGAAAGCCTTCTTGACTATGTATGGCCCTTGCCATCTAGTTTCAAACTTGGCATCAAAACGATTGTCAAGTCGATTGTCATACCTTAGCACAAGCTCTCTTTCCTTCATGCCTTTGTCCTTCAGTTTCTTGTCGTGCGTTTCTTTCGCTTGTGTGGCTTTCCTCTTGTAGCACTCGTATGCTGCTTCTCTTTTCCACTCAAGCTCCACTAACGTAAGAAGTCGATCCATCCATACCTCTTGATCATCTTGTGCTCCTTTGCCATGAAGTCGCATTGTTGGAATGTTGAGCTCGATAGGCTGCAAAGCCTCTTGACCATAGACCAAGTGAAATGGTGTGAACTCCGTGGCTTCCCTATATGTGGTTCGATATGCCCACAAGGCACCATCCAAGAAGTCATCCCATAATTTTGTCTTGTTTTGCACCATCTTTCTAATGATTCCTGCAATGACACCATTAGCCTTCTCCACCAAACCATTTGACTGTGGGTAGTATGGTGTGCTATGACGATGTAGAATGTGAAGCTCTTCACAAACTTCTGTGAGCAAGCCCTTCCTAAACCCTGGACCATTATCAGAAACAATCTCCAAAGGTGTGCCAAATCTGCAACAAATGTGAGTGTACACAAACTTGCTAATTGTCCTCTCATTCACTCTTGCCACACTTTGAGCTTCCACCCACCTAGTCATATAGTCTACAGCCACTAGAATGTAGAGTTTACCATTTTTTGTCCTAGGCAGAGGACCCATAGCATCAATGCCCCACTTTTCAAAGGGTCCATTTGCAAGCACTATTTGCCTCGGGCCATGCACCAACCTTCTATTTCCATTTATCTGACAATTGTGACAGCTTTTACACCATGTTGAACATCCACATGCAAGCTTGGCCAAACATACCCGCAAGCAAAATCTTCTTCACAGTTGATTCTTGGGCAAAATGACCACCACATGCCTCTTCATGCAAACCTTTTAGAATGGCTGGAATTTCCTCAATAGTTGGTACTCTTCTGCATACTTGATCCTTCCCTTTTTGATAGAGGGAGCCTTCTAGGAAGAGATATACGCTTTCCTTCTTCATGAGTCTCCTCTTCTGAGCTTTTGTGAAGTCTGGTGGAAACTCACCCTCCAAAATGTAGCCAATGATGGGAGCCAATGACTCCAATCCCTGGTACCTCGGTTGCTTCACAGCAGCCGCCACCATGATGACCTGCACTTCTTTCTTTACACATGCAACGGCTTGTTGTGCAAGTAAATCAGCATCTTCATTCTGTTTCCTAGGAATATGATATAGTTGCACTTCTTCAAATTGATTAAACAATCTACGAATGGCATGAACTTTTGTCCGTAAGCTCTCATTCTTGCATGCCCAAATGCCTAAAATCTGTTTAACAATGAGAAGTGCATCTCCCTTTACCATGAGGCGTTGTATCCCTTGGCCAATGCACATCTTCAAACCTTGAAGTAGAGTGTCATATTCTGCTTCATTGTTGCTAGCTGAACTTGGTAGATTGAACTTCTCTTTCATGACCACCTCTCCACTTGGGTTGAGCAACACTAGCCCTCCCCCTGCTTTTCCTGTGGCTCGTCGAAAAGCTCCATCAAAGAACAAGGTAAAAGCATTGGGAATACTTTTTGGTGGTGGCAATGGTAGGGTCTTTACTTGAGGCACCTTAATTTCCTTCTCATGTACCCTATAAGTGAGAATCCCTGCCAATTGTGCACGCACACTATCTTCTACCTTGAAAGAGTATTGGAACTCTTGCAACTCCATAATCCACTTTGAGATCCTAGTACTAAGATTCATTTGAGATGACACCCAAGGGAACAAATTTTCTGCAGTGAGAATTACAAAAGGTTTTGGTAGTAGGTAGGATCTAAACTTTCTCACCGCAAACATGAGAGAAAGCATCATGAGTTCTGCTTCTGTGTAGTCTCTCTCCAAAGCATTCATGACCCTACTAGCAAAGTAGATGGGTCGCATCCTTGTACTGTGGGGATCTTGTTGTAGCAACACAGCACCAATTGTTTCCCTTCCAACACTAGAGCTAACAAAGAATGTGTACTCCCAACAAGGAGGCATGAGTGTTGGTAGCTCTGACAAAATGACTTTAATGTTACAAAAATACTCTTCAAGCTCATCAGACCATGCAAATTCTACTTGTTGTGTCAACTTTTGCAAAGGATGAAGCAACTCCGAGGCTAAGTGAATGAAGCGTGACATATACTTCACCTTCTGAATGAAAGAGATGACCTCCTTAAGACTCTTCGGTGATGGGAGCTCAATAAGAGCCTTTGCCTTTGAAGGATCCACCTCAATGCCTTTATAGGAAACCTTGTGACCGAGCAAGATCACTTCATCCTCACCTATGTGGCACTTGTCGGGGTTGAGTTGACCTCCCATGTCGTAGAGCTTCTTTAAACCTTCTTCTACCCTTTGTAGATGCAATGATTCTGAGCTATAAATGCAAAAATCATCAATGAACACCCTAATTGACTTTCCAAAGAATGCTTGAAACACCATGTTCATGAAACGTTGGAATGTTGCAGGAGCATTTGTCAGACCAAATGGCATGACTCTAAAAGCATAACAACCCCAAGGAGTGATAAAGGTTGTTTTCAATTGATCTTCCAATGCGATACCTATTTGAAAGTAGCCTGAGTAGCCATCACACACAGTGTACTTCTCATGACCAGCTACTTCATTTAGTATCTCATCCTGAAATGGGAGGGGAAAGTGATCTCTTTTTGTTGCCTCATTGAGTGGACGGTAATCCACACACACCCTCCACTTTCCGTTCTTCTTAGGAGTGACAACAACAGGAGAGACCCACTCTGAATTCTCCACTGGATAAATGAACCCTGCTGCTAGAAGCTTTCTTACCTCCTTGAGTAAAGCCTGCTCCTTGATGACTCCTAGCCTTCGTAGCTTCTGAGCCTTAGGTGTGGCCTCTGGCTTCAACTCAATTTTGTGTTGAACAGCATCTACTCCACGCACATCGGTGTAGTCTTTAGCAAAAAGCCTAGGAAACTTCCTTAGCACACATTTGAACTCCTCTCTTTCATCCTTTGTAAGTGTTGTTGATAGCATACCTTCCAGCATCCCTTCATCTTGATATTCACCTTCGTTCTCTTGAGGACCTACCTCCTCCAAGCCTTGACAAGAGGTCTCTTGGTTGCTTGGCTTAAACCTTACCCCCATGACTTCGATGGAAGACTCCTCTTCAGTAATGCTGCCGCTACTTTCTTCTTCTGAAGTGCTATCGGTCCAACCTTCTTCCGTCTCACTTTGAGATGATTCTTCATGGAGCTCCTCTTGGCGTTGCTCCTTCATGTCAAAGACAACCTTCTTATGATTGTCATTCCTGCAAATTAATTTTCCACTTTCCCAATCCTGCAAAGCTCGCATTTTCATTAGCCATGGTCTCCCTAGGATAAATGGGTAACCATTTCCTTTGGTAGACATGACATAGAAATCCACTGCCTTCTTAATGCCAAAGGCCTCCACAAAAACATTTTTACAAATGCCTACGCACCTAGCCTTGCTATTGTTTGCCATCTTGACCTTAATTTCAGGTGTCTCATGGATGTGCATGCCTAGTTTTTGCATGAGTCCCTCTGTCATGATGCAAATTTGTGCACCCCCATCCACTAGACCTTTCCTAACCAATCTTCCTTTGATGTAACAGTCTAGCACCGATGTAATGTCCTCATTCATTTCAGCTTGTGCAATTTTTACAACAGGCACACTCTCTTTTACCTTTCTCCTAGTGCTAACTGCCCTTGTTAAATCCTCCTAACTTGTGGACATAATGCAAGAAATTGAGGCCATGAAATATCAGGACCCTTACCTCTCATGTCTTCCCACAAGTTGTACGGAGCCATACCATGTCCAAGAGGGAAGTCTTGGAGGTTGATACGACGTCGAGTCCTCTTGTTTCCTTGGTTTCCTTTGCTTCCTTCCTTGCCTCCATGGTCACTCTGTGATGTGACTCTTTCTTTCTCTTTCTCTTACCTTTTCGTCGGCCACGCTTAATGCCATTGGCTTCCATGTCAACCTCATTTGAATTTGTCACCTCTACCACATGCACATTTGGATCTGGCAAAGGTGGAACTCCTTCTACCCCTGTGGAGGTGGTCTTGGTCCATTTGACCTTTGTAGAAGCCTTGGTTGTTGACCAGCTCCTTCTCCTGCATTCATCACTGGGTAATTCAAGTTAGGCCTCCCTGGCTCCCCACGGGGCCAAGGACAATTATACATCCCATGTCCAGACTCTCCGCAATTCCAACATTGCAAGACTCTCCTAGGTCGTGGATCTCGCTCTTCAGACTTCTTTGCTTGTCCCTTTGGACTACAGCTTGTGCAAGGTGAATTGACAGGCTGCTTAAAGATTCGTTTAACTTCTCAATTACTTCCGTCGTTACCTCAGGAATCTCCCTCGATGTTGATGCTTGTGACTTACCTTTGGGTCTAAGACCTTCTATTGGAACCTCTCCCCTTAAGCACTTGAGTTTCCTATACTTCTCAGCAGCCCTAGTTTCAGCTGCATCAAAGGTAGCAGGTGCACCCGCCTCAACTTTTACCTTAAGGTCAGGAAAGAGTCCAGCTATGAACCTCTCCTTCTTTAGAAATTCTGCACCATCACCAGGGTTAGCAACATTTCGTATCCATAGAGCCCAAAGACGTAGGAACTCTTGCTTGTACAAGTAGTAGTCATCTAAGTCTTTTTGCTTATGAGAAACAATGTCTTGCCATAGCTTTTGAGTGTTTTGGGGATCAAAGAAGTATCTCTTGAAATGATTGACAACTTCCATGTAATTCTCTTTAACTTCCTCAGGCAAAGAGTCAAACCAAGTGCTAGCATCTTTCCTAAGACTACCTCAAACATTTCTAACACGTTCTTGATCAGTTACTATCCTCTTGATACGACAAGACATCTTGAAATTTGCCAAAATAATTCTGCATCCTCTCCAGGCTCTCCAAAGAAAAGAGGATATCCAGACATTTGGCGTTGATTCTCCATTGAATTGATTTCAAAGTGACGCGTTTGTTTTTTCTTTCTTTAAAAGATCTACACAATAATATTCTCTAAATTGCAATCTATTCTACAACAAAATAAAAATATTCACATCAAATGACCTATGATAATCAATGAGAGGTAGGATGACAGGGTTTGGTGACGCGAGAAATTTCTCCTACTCTTTGGGCACCAAACATGAACGCCATACGTTTATTGAAAATGGATTTTTCTACTAATTGCAATGTTTATTCTAATGTGTGGAGTGAAATGAAAGGGGAAAACCTCTATTCTTGGGCCATTATCCATTGTCTATGCATGACCTTATGCTTAAAACAAAACAAAAAAATAGACGTCCAAACTAAGGTCGTACCTAATGAGAGGCAAAATAAAAGAATTACTGATGCGTTTATCTCTGCCAACCTAAGAGGACCTAAAATTCTACGAATTACACGTTGAAATTGCAACTTAGTACTAACAATTATGTGTACCTTTTGCCTTGCAATGGGAATGAAGGGATCATACAAATTCTCGTGATTCATGCAGCTACTTGATTATGCTAAAGGTTGAGCCTACACAAAACATACACAAGCCTGTCCTCAGTGGGGGCACCAAAATTGAGGCGGTCCCGGGGCGGGCAACAAGAGAGGCGACCTCCAAACACCCCTCAAGGCTCCCGTGCTGCTCAATAGGGCCTTGGGCAAACCACAAGCACAACACACCACAAACCCACAGCCAAAACCCAAACAAGATAGGGGCACCACCTAGTTATTGGTATGCGAACTAGACGCAAGAGAGATTTTGGCACAACCAAGAAGAAGCACCACACAACACACACAAGCAACCTCACACCAAGACACACACAAAAATGAACCAGAGAGAGCCTAGAGCAAAGGGAATAGAGAGAGAGAGAAAAGATCTTGCGATAAACCAAATTTTGACTTGCAAATGGAGATGGTCGTTATGATGCTATCGTAGAACTTGTACAAAACTCACTCAATGCTTAGTGATTGCTAAACATTGCCAAAACACACACACACACTGTCTTAGGGTGTGGGAGACCTCTCACACAATACCCTCTTACAATGGACACAAAATTGGCAATGAAAAAACACACTAAAACACTTCCTAAAATCAAGATCAACCGATAAAAACTCAAAATACACAAGTCACCTTGAATTCACCAAACCGTATTGCACAAATAGAAGGACGAAGATTTGAACGTCGAATCACGTCCTTTGATGCACCAAACCTCAATTTATTGATGATGAGGAGCATATACAATAGTGGTTTTGAGATTTGTGGAACTCAACGCTCTTCACTTGCAATGTGTAGCTTGAAAGCTTCTCTCACACCAAGAGTGAAGCTCACAAGTGGTTGCTACACCTAAGTCTCTCCTCACGCATAGAGTGTTGGGGTGCTATGTGAGATATTGGAGGTTGTTTTGCAAGAAGGAGAGGGGCCTATTTATAGGTTGGAGACCCTCATTAGGATTATTGAAATCCTATTTACAAGCTAACAAATCAAGATTATGATTTTTTGAATATCAAAAACATTGTGGGTCTTCTTTGTCTGCTTGAGTCATGGGTGTGGGCTCAAAAGAGAGCATTATTGATGGTAGATAAGGTGAAAGTAAGTAAGGAGAGGGAGAGAGAGAGAGAGAGAGAGAGAGAGAGAGAGAGAGAGAGTTACTATACACAGTCTTGAGGTGAGGTGTCTTTTATGGTTAGGTCAATGGCTATTTTGTGTTAGTATGTTAGTGGTTAGTGTTAGTAATCACTAGAAAGTTAATGATATTATTTACAATGGGTTAGAATGGGTGATCTCTTCTTGCGTGTGCTGGAGTAGTTGGCGACTAAGCCTGGAGGACGTGACTGCTCTGATACCAATTGTTGGAATTAGGGTTGCAGAGAAACGTACACAGCTTGGAGAAGACGAAGGAAGCTCAAGGACACTCAATAGAGAGTGTGTTACTTAGTGTGCAATGGAAAGATAGATAGCCTCTAGAGTGATGCATATATACAATGCACAGGGGAAAAAACCTCCTAAAGAGGGAAAAATGCCCCTGCATTCCTAGTGTGTTCACACACATCACTACCACATGTATATGGTAACAACAAGATGTTGTGTTAGCAGAGAGAACATCACTTTCAATGAGACATGCACGACAATGGCAGGAGAACTTAGATCTTTCTTTTTTGTTTCAAGAACATATATTTCTTGTAGTGAGGGGGATGAGCTCGCAAAATATTGTATCCAACAGAACTTGTACTACTATGTCTACTGATGAATGTTTTTTTCTAGTATATTTGCTACATGTAAATTCTTGGAGACAAAACGTATGTCAAAAATAAAGTTTTGATCGAATGGCTGGTAGCGAAGAATGTCAGATCACATCTTTGAAGGTGGTTGCCGAGTGTGCTCTGTCTTTCGTCTTTTGAAATTATTTGTGAAACCTATGTACTTTCGTCTGTTTTGGCTGCATGTGATGGAATAGATGGTGTATTCAATATCCGTTGTTTTTTGCTCGGGGTTGATTGTCGTGCTTGAGCAGCAAAACTTGATTCTTGTTGCTTTATTCAGCACATCAAAAGGTGAATTTTTAAAAAGGTTTGCGACCTATGGGTTGGTTGTCGATGTTGATGAAAGCGTATGGATTAGCTACCAAATCGTGTTTTGTAAACATCCTTGTTGTGTTGCCATGTCAGCTTTTTCTCTGTAATTGATGGTGGCTCGTCATTGCATTATCTCTTGAAGATTGCCAAGAGGGTAACAAGTCTCTGCAAGGTTATACCAAAGTGATCAGTAAGTGCATTTGTGTGCATTGAAGGAACATAATGTGATATGTTTTATAGAGCAGTATACCTTTGAATTGCTCATTTTGTTCTGTTGATTATCTATGTTGCTACAATGGTGACGTGATTATATTTTGTACTAATAAAAATAATAGTAGAATTGTTCAGAACCATTGAGAAAGTGGTCATAAGAATTGAGACAAAATTAGCTTTTTGTTGCTCTCTCCACCCAACCACTCTTGTTATGCTCATTAGGAAATCTATTCTAATGAAATCTCACTATGTTCATGCTATTTTCAGCTACACACAAATTACTAGGCCATTAAATGTTACATCTTCTTTGGGTGCTCGAGATCGGCTGGTACCCACCTAGACAAGATAGCAAAAATCTATAGGAATTTCCTCTGGGCTGGCGACCCCTTTATTGCTAAAACAACAAAAAGTGTCATGGGAAATATGCACCTTACCTAACGGAAGGGAGGCAGGGATTTCATATTCACGTGATCATATGTGTTTTTCTGTTATCACAATGTTAATTAGCAAAATTTATAATTCACAAGTCTTTCCATTCACAAAAAATGGCATGGTGACTTGAAGGAAAGTTGGAGGTCCGATGAGATTTTCCCATTGGTACAACAATTTAGCCCGTCGGGCAACATAGCCAGCCTGGAGGGCCCTTGAGGTATCTATATAAGGGCCCCTAGGTGGGGCCATTTCCTTCATAATTTCCTTGCCCTCCACCTCAGCGCTTCCAGGTATCTCCTCACAAGCCTCATAAGTTCTTTATTTTCTTTGTATTTAAGTTGGTATACATTTTTTAATAAAATATTTTTGTAGATTTTGTGATCTTGCTTTTCACGTCGATTTCGGTCCTATTATTGGACTAGAAGTGTCGTTGTGAAACGCTAGACCAACAGGCATGCTTTACAAAGTGCTGACTGAGTTCACTTGGCATCGGTTGTTTTATTTTGGACTGGAAGTGTCATTGTTGAACATGGTTGGTTGTGTTCGATTTATAGGTAGTTATATTAGTCTTGTCATCGGCATCACTTCTATTATTGGACTGGGAGTGTCATTGTGAAAGTTAATAGGCTGCTTTCTATGTTTTGTGTGTGATATACGTGCTTTTAGGCTAGTTCGGTGTTGCTTTTGACATCAGCTCTACTATTGGGTTGGAGGTGTCGTTAGTTTTGTAATGGAAATGACCTATTAACTTTGAGAGTAGCGAAATTAGAGAAGTACTTTTATGAAATCACTTTGTGAGCATAGGCGGGTGAACTTAATTGATGGTAGAAACATAAACATAGCATTTAGTTAACTTGGCATGAACAATACTTTTACAAGAGAGAGAGTTTAGAGAACATGACAGCAGGTGAGGACCGGATTTATGTGGAGCCGGCGGTCCCCCTCCAATAGGCATTCATATTATAGTTTCTTCCATCAAAAGAGACTTGTTACAATACAATCTTTTTGTTCCTTGTGACCTAGTTGATGCAATGAAGATGGAAGATTCATGCATCATGAGCATAACATAAACTTTGTGGAAAGGACCAAGCCTCAGTCCCAAGACCTCAAACACCTTCGAAGGTGGAGAGAGATAGTAGGGAATGAGGGTAGGGAAGAGGATAAGAAACAATTCATAGAAGAAAGAAATAGTTCCTCACTTATCATCACTCTTCTTGATAGCATACCTAATAGCATAGTAATGAAGATGGAGAAGATGGCAAGCTTAAGCATTGAAGCATGCTCTTGGTTGGATTTGCATTCCATATCCAAGAGTGTTGGTGTGTAGGCTCTCAATATATACTTCTTGGAGAGGGAGAGAGAGGGGGAAATTACAATACAATGCGAGTGTGTGTGAGGACAATATACCCCCAAGCATGCCCTAGCTTCCTTGGTCGACCCCCCTTGTAGCTCATGCTTGAAGCTCATTGGACCCACCTCTAGCCTAGCCAATCACAAGATAGAGGCATTACAAGCAGCAAGGGTACTCTTGGAACAAGTGTCCCATTTTCCCCTTTCAGAAAGAGGACTTGATAAATGCAAACACAATTAATTCAATATTCTAAATTATCATTGGAACCCTTGGGTGGCCAACCAATAGGCTTTAGGCACACCATGAGGGCAACATGAGGAGGAACTTGACAAGTGTCCCTTTTGCTTTCTTTGTACCAAGCTTGCCTTGTGTGAGCGTGTGTGTGTGTTCTCTCTCATCTCCCCTCTTGTAGGGCTTGCCCCCTCCTTGTAGGGATAGTGATTGACTTTTGCACACCTTACCTCAAGCACCTTAGTCAACAATCATGACAAATCTCCTCAAGCTTGGTGGTGTTCCCACAAGCACCTCAAGCTCCCTAGTCGGCAAGCACGACAAGCACCTCAAGCACCTTATTCAGCAAGCATGACAAGCACATCAAGGACCTTAGTCATCAAGCACGACAAGCACATCAAGAACGACAAGCACATCAAGCACCTTAGTCATCAAGCACGACAAGCACTCAAGCACCTTAGTCATCAAGCATGAAAAGCACCTTAAGCTTGCCGGGTTCCCACCTCAAGCACAACCCTAGCTTACCTAAGGTCAAAATACTTTTAACACTAACTATTGGAGGTCTCTAATTGAAGCTAACCGAAGGCCTTTAAGCTCCTTTGGTTATCCTTGCTCTTTGATAAAAATCTCTCGTTTGGGCCCCTGTACCATTGGCCCCGTGTTGAGATAGATCTATAAGCACATGTCTATATCCTAACCCTTGTTCCCGTTTATTCTCCCACATCAAATGATCAGTTTAATATGAGAAATTTTTTGGGTTGGTTAGATATTAGATTTTATGACATTAACTCTCTCTTGAAATCTAGTCATCCTCGACTATGAGGTAGAAAGATAAAGCCTTAATTATTAGTCAATCTTGCTTAGCGGGTAGAGGATCCCTTTTTACCCTATGAAATCTTTCCAAGATGGATGACTTATCCATTTGGTGCTTGGGAAACATAACTACCGCAAGCATGTCTACTCTTTAGTCCATTTCATTCTCCCAAGTAGAGTGATAGATTCTACTTGGTGTTTGAGAGAGGTCGTCATCACAAACATGATTCTAAGCATGCATACTATTTGTGCACAATGAAAAAAAAAAAGAATAAGTCTTATAAGACAAAAACATTGGTCATTTAACAGAAATTTGTACATCTGCTTACACTAATGTAGCATTGTAAGCATTGTCAAGGTTCATACTACCCTTAAGATGTATTCCTTGCATCCATCTAACATCTTTAAAAGGATAATTTTTTAACTTAATAAATACCGTCGGATAATCTTACCATGTCATAATACCTTGTATTCATGCTGAAGGATAGCTTCAAGTTGTAGCACCTCTTCTTGGTCTTCAACTTCGGAGGGTCAATAATTGGTTCACTTGGTGGCTCTCCTTTGTAGGGCTTAAGTAGGCTCACATGAAAAGCA
>NW_028221392.1:242396-309049 GCF_014529385.1 Adiantum capillus-veneris
GTGAACTTAAGAACCCAAGCCCAAGAACCCACAAGAACCCACGACTTAAGTGGATAGTCATCACTCGAAGTGGAATGGCTACTTCGCTTGGAGGTGATGAGCATGAGAGAGGCGAAGAAGAATTTTCCCCACCAAGAGGTTTTTCCAACCCTCACCCTTCCCCATCTACGACAAGGATTGCACTAACTCCTATGAAGGAGTTGCCGCAGTTGTTTATGGACAGGAAGTTAGACTACGAAGAAAGAAGGGCAGCCATAGATCGTGAATACGATGCAAGAATGGAAGCCATAGATCGTGAATACGATGCAAGAATGAAAGCCATAGAGCGTCAGTACGACTTGGAAGAAAAAGAAAGTCAAGCCAAATTTGATCGCGAGAACAAAGCAAGACAAGCAGAATTTGATCGCGAGAACAAAGCCATCAAAGAAAAGAGCGACCAACACATGAAAGTGTTCTTGCGACTCTTTTCTCAAGCTCAGGCACAGATACAAGAGATTCAGGAAAAGGAGACTCTCTCAGTCTCTTCTTCTCCAAAGCAAGACACACAGGATTTGCATGATGATAAGCATGATAATGATGAGCATGATGATTTGGATGATAAGAACAAGCACGATGATTTGCAAGATGATCAAGGTGTGATTTCTTGCTGATATACCCAAAATTGCATTGCAAATGAGGTTTGGACACTATGAGTTTTTGATTATACCCTTTGGGTTCACCAATGTGTTTGCAACTTTCATGACGCTTATGGATATTATCTTGAAACAGTATTTAGGAAAATTTGTTATCAATTTTCTCGATGACATTCTAGTGTATAGTGTATTTAAGGAAGATCACTTACAACAACTAAAACGGGTGTTTGAATTGTTACGAGAAAATAAAGTTATCGGGCAAAGAATCCAATTGTGATTTTCTCAAGGAGGAAATTCACTACTTAGGGAATGTTATTGCAGCTAATAGGTTACACATGGATGAACCCAAAGCGGATGTCATTAGCAGGTGTCCTTCTCCCAACAATCTAGAAGAATTATAAATCTTCTTGGGGTTTGCAGGTTTTTATCGAAGGTTCGTTAAAACCTATGCTCATATTGTTGTTTTAATGATGGACCAATTGAAAGCCAAACAAAAAACATTTCACTAGGGAGAATCTCAACAGCAAAGTTTTGATGCTCTAAAGGACGTATTAGCTACAACTTCTATTTTGGCTATTGTCGATTCCTTGAAATTGTTTGTTTTAGAAATGAATGCTAGTAATCATGATATTGGAGTAGTCCTTCTACAAGAGGGAAGGCCAATTACATTCAAAAGCAAGAAACTTGATTCAGCACATCAAAATTATTATGCCTACAAAAGAGAACTGCATACAATAATGTCTCCTTGGAAGATGTGGCGACATCTCAGTTTGAGATTGTGTTTGACCAGCATAAAATGATTTACACAGCAAATGGATGTGAAGGGTTGAAAGGCCAGGTGGGCTAAGAATCTCTAGGAGTATGATGCAAAGCTCCAGTATCATAAAGGATGATACAATGTGGTAAAAATGCTCTTAGCCATATGCATGAGATCAACTTTCTTCTTTTTAATTGATTTTTTGGAATATCTCAAGGGAAAATGTAAGCATGGCAATGCATGCTCCAAAGTGTGGAGCCATGTGCAAATGAGGGATCCTTCTCACTCCAATGTTGGTAGTGTATCTTTAACCTCCACACCCAATTCTCCTCTTTTGAGTGATGAGCTGCAAAGATGAAAGAATTTTTTTATAAATGTTGGGTACCTACTCCACAAGGGGAGAGTTTGTGTATCGATGGACGCATACATTCGGTGCCAAATTCTTTATGAATGTCATGATAGTCCAAGACTTGCTGGGTTCCCAAGTATAAAGAAAACTCATGCTCTCGTAAAACAATAGTTTATTAGCCAAGTTTGCACAACTAGGAGTATACGTTAGCAAGAAGTAGTTAGATTGAGAATATTATCTTCCTATTCTTGAGTTTGCTAGTGCTAAGCATGTGGCAACTGGTTTCTTAGCCAAGTGGTGTGTGCTAGAGTTCGGTAGCAAGAAGTGTATAGCAAGTTGATTAATCTTCCTATTATTATCCCTAGTGCTAAGCACTCCCCAGGAGTTTAGTCCCTTCATGCTTGTGTATGGTTTTCAACCTAGGTCCCATTTATGGTGCGGTTGGTGATTGAAAAGATTCATTAGGTCAAGGTTTCTCTCCAAGACCGTATGGAAATGTTGAGATGGCTCATCAAAATATTCGACAAATCACAAGATCATTTAAAAAAGTATATTGATGAGAAACATTGGCAAGTACCTTCACAAAAGGGGAAGAGAAGAGGTTTTTGTGTGTGCTAGAGCATCCAAAAAGTTAAAGACTAGGCCCAACACATAGATTATCTCCAAGTATTGCGGGCCTTTAAAGATACTCAAGCAAGTTGGTGATATGGCCTTACAACAGCTAAATTAATCTGTGCACTCTCGTATTCATCCGATATTCCATGTAAGTAGTTTACGTTGTGAGCGGGATGAAAAACACACACAGCGCCTCTATAACGACCCGACACACACTTTTGGGGAAGATGCACACACACACTATGGGGCACCACTCGCTTTAGACAACACACCTGGCCGAGACAGGGAACACACTCTGGAGTGAGAGGAGAGAGACTACCACTTGCCCACTCCACACTGACACACACACACACACACATACACACCCAAAAAACTCAGCTCAAAAGAGGAGAATTTCTGATGTTTAGATACAATTGAGTTGGGCCAACACCAATGGGGCAAATAGCTCACACAATATGGGGTAAAATAAGCCAGATACAATCACAACTAGAGCAGAAACTTCTTCATATGAGAAACTTACACAGAAAAACAGCAAGAAAAGAGTGAGGAATTTGGTAAAATGGACGCGCCATCGCGTCTGGAACGGCCCAAAACCCCAGTCTACAAATGTCAAAGTGCTCAAATCCGACCTCGGATGAGCAGTTATGGCCAAAGCAGGCTCCAAAATGCGCAAAGCTGCGGCTGTTCCTCCTCTCTTCTCCACGTTTTTTTGGTCTTCTCTCAGTTTTTTCAGTTCCCACACTTAGATTTATTAGTGGGCACCCTTGGCCTTTTAGATGACCTCAAACGGACCCCGAACAGGCCAAAAACTGACCTCGCAGTGCATAGTTGTCACCTTTTTTGCATCATCCGCACACCTGACACTCATTTCTTTTTCAATAATGCGTCTCGCCACCACGTGAAGTGGCCCAAATAGTGGTCCTAATGATGACCTTTCTGCATAACTCTCACAATAAAACACCCACGTTGTGTCCGTCATCATCCGCGTGCAAATATTAACCTCGTTCGCCCTCCTGACGCCACTAGATGCCATCTGACGCACCTGCTGACCTCACGTCGTCGGCCCGCGGATAGCTTCCTCGAGAAGTTTTACGCGCTATAAACTCCTCATTATTGTAGAAAAAACATACATGGTACTGGTGATAGTGAAAATCGATGCACTATGTACACACTGTCCTACCTGTACACATGTGGGTCCCACATAACCACCTGGCTAAGGAAAATGGGCAATCCTTTATTTGATGCACCATGCATGGATATGTACATATGCGCAATCCTTGCTCCAAAAACTCCTGACATAATTTGCCCATCCTCTAGCCTGCTAGATCATTCATGATCAGCAGCAGCAAAGAGAGATATGAGACTCGCCGCATCACAGGTCTCCTCATCCCTCACCAACACTGCTTGATCCACAGACAGCTCATCTTGCTCCACCATCATCAATCTAGCATGATACAATTTAAGACGCAACCCATTTACCCTTACTTATGTAGAACACCATCCAGGTTAGCCAGCTGATATGTGCCATTTGGAAAAACACTCCACTACCTTGAAAGGGCCTTTCCACTTAATTTGAAACTTCTTTTGGAAGGTGGTTTCCAGCTTTATTGTAGCGCAAAACCAAGTCATGTTCTGATACCCTTACTTTTAACCTTTTCATTATCTTTGCCAAAGCCTTATCCTGCATCTGCCCATGATGCTCCAATGCGCTCATCCTATCCAACTGGACCTCTTGTAACTGCAAGAGCCTCTCTTTGAATGCATCACTAGGCGACCCAAGAAACTTCTCTAACATCTTGACCGCAGGCAACTCTACCTCCAAGGCAATAGTGCTTCCTTTCCATACACCAAATGAAATGGAGTTAAACCTGTACCTGTCTTCACAGAGTACGGTAAGCCCATAATGCACTAGGCAATTCAAATCCAATTCTTTCCTTGGGCTCTGTCACTTTAGAAAAAAAATTGTACCAACTCACCATTGAATCTTTCATTTAAGCCATTACACTACGGGTAATAAGGAGTGGTATGCTGGTGCCTAATCTTCATCTTTGTGCATAAGAAGTCTAGCAGTTTAGCTCTAAATCCTGGCCCCTTATTTGAAAGTATCTCTAATGGCACCCCAAACTTGCAACATATTTCATCATACACAAATTTTGCCACATCTTTGCAGTGATCTGTTTTACTGCTATAGCCTCTGCCCATCTAGAGAGATAGTCCACTGCCGTCAAGATATAGCTTTTGCCCCTGCTTGTTGATAGGTAACGGGCCTATTGCATCAATCCCCCACTTTTCAAACACATCAAACGCCATAATGGTTTTTCGTAGCTCTGGCTTCAACACTCTCTTCCCAAACGCTTGACACCTATTGCAAGACGTACACCAATGGTGAACATCCTTGTGCAAACTAGGCCATACATACCCCTCTTGCAAAATCTATGCAAGATGATCTTTAGAGCAAAATGGCCACCACATGCGCCCTTCATGATTCTCTTCCAACACTCTGTAAAGCTCCTCCCGCCAAGGTACACGTTCAACACGAGATCAGCCCCTTTCATGTATAAGACATCACCAATCAATTTGTACCTGTATGCTCTACGCACAAGCCATACTTCTTAGACTTCTGAATCTCGTTTGGAATGATTCCTGTTAGCAAAAACTCCTCTTCTTGAGCCAAACTTTCCCGGCCATGATAAAGAGGTAAAGTGGTCCTCAACACGAATAGCTCCCCAATCATGCCTTGAGCTGCTTCATGTGCCTCTCCATTTAGAGCACGTTCAATGTGTTTGATGCTCCATTGCTCTCCGAACTTTTTTAACAGGCCTTTAATTCTGAAGCACATTTCCTTCAATGAGGTGTTCTTGCTCTTTCACACACACAGACTTGCTTCACCACTAACAAGGCATCACCTTTTATGCTCAACCTTCGAACCCCATGCTTCAAACAAATGTGTAATCCGGCTTCCAATGTAGCATATTCAGCCTCATTGTTACTATGCGCATCCAATTTGAACCCTCTCTTGCATACTAGCTTCCCCTCTGGATCATAAAGTGTTATACCCCCTGAAGCTGCATCATGGCTCTTTCTGTATGAACCATCAAAGAAAACAACACATGTGCATTGCTGATCTGTGGCACTTCTTCAACTACCTTTCTCACCACCTCTTCATTAACATAAGGGGATTCTCCTTGTAGGTCAACAAATCAGCTAGGGTAGCCCTTGTACTATCTTCCACTAGAAAAAGAGAACTCAAACTCTTGCAGCTCAATTACCCATTTCTTCACCACATTTGACATGTTAGTACCATTAATTAACTGTGGCAAAAAGACATAACTCGTCAAGAAAACAAAAGGCGTGGTAGCAAGTAATGACGAAATCGTCGACAAGCAAATATTACACTGGCCATCACTAGCTCTACTTCCGATAACTTTCTCTCCGCTACCAACTTCACTCGGCTTGCACAATACACTGGCCTCATATAATGGCTGCCCTTCCCCTTTTGCAATAACATGGCTCCAATGGCATCATCCCCTACTGATGGATTTACATAAAAAACTTTCTCCCAATCAGGAGCCTGCATGGCTGACAACCCCCCTAACACACCTCTTGAAACACTTCTTCACACTTGTCATCCCATTGCAATGGATCATGCTTTGCCACTTGCTGTAATGGATAAAGAAGCTGCGAAGACAATGGAATAAACCGTGCCATGTACTTCACTTTGTGTATAAAGGTTGCCAATTGCTTCGTACTCATAGGTGATGGAAGAAGAATAATAGCTTCACCTTATCTGGATCAGCCTCAATGCCATTTTCTGACACCATATGGCCCAATAACTTCACCCTTGGCTGTGCTAGATGACATTTCTTTGGATTTAGTTGTCCTCCACATCATCATATCGAGCCAATACCATCTGCAGCTTCTCATGGTGTTCAGCCCTACTGCTATAGACACAGAAGTCATCCATAAAAGCTTAACACAACTACCAATGAATGGTTCCAACACCCAATTTGCTCTCTCTTGATAGAAGAAAGGTCCATTTGACAACCCAAATGGCAATACTGTGTAGCAATAGCAGCCCCATGGCGTAATAAAAGTTGTCTTTGTGCGTCTTTAAGAGCAATCTTCAATTGAAAATAGCCTAAAAAACCATCACACACACTGTACCTCTCATAACCTGCCACTGAATCCAAGATCTGATCGATGAATGGAAGAGGATATGGGTTCTTCTTAGTGGCTGCGTTTAAGGGTTTAAAATCCACACAAATTCTCCACTTCCCATCCTTCTTTGGACTGACTACAACTGGACTCACCCATTCTGTGGTCTCACTGGAACTATGAACCCTGCCTTCAATAACTTGTCCACCTCTACCCGCAAGGCTTTCATTTGCTCTTGACCCATCCTTCTTAGCCTTTGCCGCACTGGCTTAGCACCTTCTTTCAGCTCTATATGCATCTCTTCACCCTTGAACCCTCTGATCTCTTCATATGAAGTAATGAACAAATCAGGAAAACTAGCCAGCATATGCAAAAATATATCCTTCTCCATAGCTGAGAGGTCTCCACTAATCATTTGCGTCATTAATTCCTGCTTCTTTGACAACTCAACTTTGGTTTGCATCAGCCCTTCAATCACTTCATAAGGCCCTTCACTTTCATCTTCAACTTCCTTCGCAAATGCGACTAAACCACACTCCTGGATTTCTTTATCCATCAAAAGAAATGCAACATCAGCATCCTCATCACTGCTGGTAGTGCTATCACTGTCCTCATCTGTCACCGTGGAAGAGTCTTCATCACTAGACTCATCCTCATCTCATAAAGCTCCTCTAATCGTTTCCTTGTGTCCATATTATAAAGCTTCTTGGTACCTGTCTTTCCATAGAGGCTAATCGTACCATGTCGCCAATCTTGAACAGCTCCCACTGCACGTAACCATGGTCTTCCCAGTATAATAGGATATGCTCCCAACCCTGCTGGCATCACATGAAAATCAACCACTGCCTTTGCATCATATGCCTCCACTTCTAAGCTCTTTACAAAACCTAAGCATTTTACTTTTTGATGTTTGCCAATCTGATCCAAACCTGACACCCAGCCACTGTGAGACCCATCTTCTCAACGCATGAGTGTGTTATGACGCATATTTGGGCTCCGCCATCCACATAACCTTGTCCCAAATTTTTCCTTTTATGCCACACATCTACTATTGGACAAATGTCTGGTAGTAGCTCATCCATTGCCAACACCTTTACTGAACCTCTCTCTGGCTCTTTCTCCATTGGGTTAACCATCCTCTTCCACTGTCGCTTTAGCTTAGGCACCATCTCTATAAGCTCCCAAAGTAACATCTGCCTTCCTGCTCGTCAGATCCTCCTTCAAGTCATAGCTTAATTGCCCATCCCCTAGTGGAAAATCTGAAACATGAAACTTTCGACGAGCTCTCCTTTTCCTCTTGGCCTTGACATCCTCGCCTTCATGGCTCTTTCCTTTCTTCTTACTAGGACCTGGGGCACTTCTTCCTTCCTTATCTCCTCCTGAGGTCAGTCCACTGGTTCCTTCGTCTCCCTTATTTCGATGCCATAATCATTTGACCTAGTTTGCACCTGTTAGTCTTGGCAATGGATACATGTCTCCCCCATCCTTGGTGGCTTATCACATTGCGGGCTGATGTGACCAACTCTCCACAATTATAACATGTGGGCGTCTGCCTCCAAAACCTACCATTGCTTTGTCCAACACCATTCCTAGGCCTTTCTTCACCTCCTTGCTGATTTGCAAACCTCCCTCGACCTCGATTATTTTCCCACTTGACCTAGCATGTTTAGGCTGAGATTCTTCATCAAATCTACCATTTGCCTCATATCTTGCCTTAGCCCATCATCTTGCACTGCTGTAGTGACCACTACTGGCATAACCTGAGTAGTAACAGGAACTACTGGTTCATGATGAACCCCTGACATGCGCCTTGTAAAGACTCTATAGGCTGAAATTCAGACCTCATTGGCAAAGACTCCACCCCTAACTGGCTCATTTTCCTCAGCTTCCACTCTTTGTTCCTTGCTACCTCTAGTGCATCCTCATATGTCCTAGGCTTCTTTAGCTCCACTCTCCAACGTATATCTCCCAAAGACCAGCCAAGAACCTGTCCTTCTTCATCATGTCAGGCGGGGGTACCTGTGGTGCTAAAGCCTTGCACATTCGCTCCCATGCCAATGAAAACTTACGTATGTACGCATCTACTGGCTCACCTTCCTTCTGCACCAAACCTTGTACTTCTTGCCACACTTTGTCAGGATCTTCTATCTTCACAAACTCCACTTCCAATCCATGCCTTAGATTGTCCCAACTCAATCTTATAGGTGGATCTGCTGCAAGCAACTCCTCTTCAAATGCCTTGGACCAAACTCGTGCATCACTCTTCAAACAAATTTGGAGAAGGCGTAACATTTGCGTAGGGTCATGAATCTGTTGCTAATGCAGGCAACCTCCATCTTTTCCAAAAATTCTTCCACATCTTCATCACTTCTTCCATGAAACTCGGGATAAGAGAAAGCCATGGCTACCCAAATTATGATGCTTTGAGAAACCCTTCGAACACACGTGCAAGAACCCAAAACTTTTCACTACCCAATCCCTAGAAACTTCAATGGAGCTCAGCTTTAGATAAGGACAAACACATGCACATCAAATGAGTTTTCATAGTTGATCATTGGAATTACAACAGGCAAAGGACATTCCAGGATCTCTCTCAATCTTCTGGCCCAAACATAAAGACTATGCGCTGCTGGAAAAAGATCTTCCTGGACACATGAACATTAATCTGAATTCTTTGAGTTAAATGAAAAGGAGTGAAACTGAGGGCCATTTTGATCATCCATTAAAGCCAACCATGCATCTCCCAAGAAAGCACACCTGTCTATCCTCTATTTTGCCAAAATTTCAGCAGAATAACAATATAAATGGCTCAAAAGACCAAAAAACCAGCCATCATAACTTGGAAAATTTTGACAGAGTTTTCCCAGAAGTAGAGCAGTAGGAACCCAAAATATGGATTGTATGTATGCATAAACTGCCAACAATAGAACCCGAGCATCAATTAGGAATCACTAGTACATAGCCTATGGCGAGGTCACGAAAAGGGTGCTCCAACTACCTGTATCACCGAAAGGATCTCCACATTTGAGAATCCCCCCTCGCTCAATAAAAACCTCACGCTATCGACCCTCACACGAAGGCTAATGCAAATCGCGTATAGTCAAGTCTCAGAAATGACTATCTTCCAGACCAAGTCTTGAAATAGCTGGGACTGCCAAATACAACCAAGTATGGCTCCACAAATGCGTACAATGGCAATTCCACAAGTAACGTACAATCCAGCAGACAATGCGCTCAAACAAGTGCCAAATGATGCATACCCACAACAACTGCAAGTGACATCACTGCTAGTAGATCACCATATTCCAGCTACCTGTACCTGTACTGTACCTGTCCTTGTAACCTGTAACCTGTAACCTGTAACCTGTAATCTGCAACCTGCAATCCCGAATCTCAAAGCTTGAAGCTCGAAGCAGAAGGTACTCGAAGACGATCCTCAGTGGGGGCGCCAAAAGAATGTGAGCGGGATGAAAACACACACAGCGCCTCTATAACGACCCGACACACACTCTTGGGAAGATACACACACACTATGGGCACACTCGGCTTAGACAACACACCTGGCCGAGACAGGGAACACACCTCTGGAGTGAGAGGAGAGAGACTATCCACTTGCCCACTCCACACAGACACAGACACACACACACACATACACACCCAAAAAACTCAGCTCAAAGAGGAGAATTTCTGATGTTTAGATACAATTGAGCTTGGGCCAACACCAATGGGGCAAATAGCTCACACAATATGGGTAAAATAAGCCAGATACAATCACAAACTAGAGCAGAAACTTCGCTCATATGAGAAACTTACACAGAAAAACAGCAGAAAAGAGTGAGGAATTTGGCAAAATGGACAGCGCCATCGCGTCTGGAACGGCCCAAAACCCAGTCTACAATGTCAAAGTGCTCAAATCCGACCTCGGATGAGCAGTTTACGGCCAAAACAGCTCCAAATGAGCAAAAACACAGCTGCGGCTGTTCTTCCTCTCTTCTCCACGTTTTTCTGGTCTTCTCTCTCAGTTTTTTCAGTTCCCACACTTAGATTTATTAGTTGGGCACCCTTGGCCTTTTAGATGACCTCAAACGGACCCCGAACAGGCAAAAACTGACCTCGCAGTGCATAGTTGTCACCTTTTTTGCATCATCCGCACACCTGACACTCATTTCTTTTCCATAATGCGTCTCGCCACCACGTGAAGTGGCCCCAAAAATGGTCCTAATGATGACCTTTCTGCATAACTCTCACAAGAAAACACCACGTTGTGTCCGTCCTCATCCGCGTGCAAATATTGACCTCGTTCGCCCTCCTGACGCCACTAGATGCCATCTGACGCACTGCTGACCTCACGTCGTCGGCCCTGCGGATAGCTTCCTCGAGAATTTTTACGCGCTATAAACTCCTCATTATTGTAGAAAAAACATACTGGTACTGGTGATAGTGAAAATCGATGCACTATGTACACACTATCCTACCTGTACACATGTGGGCCCCACATAACCACCTGGCTAAGGAAAATGGGCAATCCTTTATTTGATGCACCATGCATGGATATGTACATATGCGCAATCCCTTGCTCCAAAAAACTCCTGACAACGTCAATGCTTACATAAGGACAACAATGTTAATGATCACTAGATTTGGGTTGATTTCATTTAATCTCCAATTCATTTGCATGAACTTGAGCTTATTATTGACTATCATGATCTATGTACTGTCATCATGTATGTCAACAAGCATTCATCAAGTGAAAAGAAAGATGACTTGAAGAATGTGCCACTTGGGAAAACATAGTGTTCTTAAGAAGAATTTCCTCTTTTTTTTTAAAGGACAAAAACGCTTAATCCTTGTAGGGATTGAATCTTGACTTTTCCACACCTCAAGCCACTCAACCTTGGGCCTAGTTCTCACCACAAGCTTGGCCCTAGCATTTCAAGCATGACAAGCACCTCAAGCATCTCAATCATCAAGAACCTCAAGCATTCAAGCATCTCAGTCATCAGGAAACTCAAGCACCTCAATCAATCAAGCACGACAAGCACCTCAAGTACCTTAAGCTTGGGCCAGTTCCGACCTCAAGATCAACCCTATCTTACCAAGGTCAAAGGACTTTTACCCTTACTATTGGAGATCTTCAATGAATCTAACCCTAAGGTCTTTGTGCTCCATTGGTTAGCCTTGCTCTTTGATAGAACATCTCTCATTTGGGCCCCTTTACATTGGCCCCGTCTTGAGATAGATCTATAAGCACATGTCTATATTTTACCCTTGATCCTATTTATTCTCCCACATTAAATGATCAATTTAATACGAAAAATTCATTTGGTGGTTAGATATTAGATTTTATGACATTACTTCTCTCTTGAAATCATAGCCGTCCTCGACTATGAGGTAGAAGAGATAAAGCCTTATTCATTAGTCAATCTTACTTAGCGGGTAGAGGATCCCTTTTTACCCTATGACATCTTTCCAAGATGGATGACCAATCCTTTTGGTGCTTGGGAGACATAGTTTCCCCAAGCATTTCTCCTCTTTAGTCCATTTCATTCTCCCAAAGTAGAGTGACAAATTCTACTTGGTGCTTGAGAGACGTCGTCATCACAAACATGAATCTAAGTATGCATACTATTTAAATGTGTGCACAATTAAAAAGAGAACTAGTCTTATAAGACAAAACATGGGTCATTTAATAGAAATTTGTACACAAAAAGGATAATTTTTTAACTTAACAAGATACAGTCAAATAATCTTACCATGTCGTAGTACCTCTGTCTTCATGCTAAAGGATAGCTTTTGGTCGTAGCACCTCATCTTGGTCTTCAACTTTGAGAGGGTCTTCAAATTGGTTCACTTGGTGGCTCTCCTTTGTAGGGCTTAAGTAGGCTCATGTGAAAGGCATTGTGTATGAGCCAATGGTTGGGCAACTTGAGCTGGTAAGTCGTCTCATTGATGGGCTTGAAGATTTTGGAAAGGTCCATAGTATCTTTTGCTAGCTTAGCATAATACTTTTGATGGCCCGTAAGATTTTTGTCCGTCGTTTTGTCTTATCGAGCCGTAGGAAACTTAAGTAAGACCCAATCATTTTCTTTAAGCGTTAAGGCCCTTTTGTGCTTGTCAGCAGAGCACTTTTTGCCTTTGTTGTGAGAGATGGATATAGCCTCCTTAATCTTTGAAAAGAATTCTTGTAGGTTACGGCTATGCTCATCGGTGTGAAGATCTTCCCATGTACTTTGAGTAGCAAGGACTTTAGGTCTTCCCTCAATGATCTCAAAAGGTGCTTTTGTCGTAGAAGTGTGTACAGTATTATTATAGGCATACTCTACAAGAGGTAAGTACTTTTCCATTTGTGAGTGTTGATCTACTTCTGTAACATAAGTCTTTAGTAGATCGCGTATCGTAAGATTGACTATCTCACTTTGCCATCCGTTTGTGGGTGATTGGCCGGTGATAGGCCGAAGAGAAATTTATCTTGTTCCTAGATCTCCAAAGAGACCTTTTAGAAATTACTGGTCATTCTAGATCTCTATTTGACACGTTGGATGTTGGCAATCCAGGGTGTTTGAAAATCTGTGATATGAAGAGAATTGCCATTTGGTGTGCCTTAATAGTATTTTAGATAGGAATAAAGTGTGCTTGCTGGCTAAACCCGTCGACCATTGTCCATATTCTTGATATACTCTCCTATGGTGAATTTGGGATAGAAATGGCTGGAGTAATCCAGGTTGCTTCCCTCTATCATACTTGGTCTTTTGGCATACTACGCATTTTGAAACATACTCTTGTATGTCCACTTTTATATGGTAGGCCAATAGAAATACGTCTCTACTCCCCAAAGAGTAGGTTGAATACGTCTATGCCTTGCATAGGGAGAAGCATGGGATTCATACATAACTTTCTCACCAAGGGAATGGGTAACACATAGCCTATTTCGTGGAGACGATAACCATCCTGCAAGGTGAATGGTTCCTCTTTCTTCCCCAAAGCAAGGGCTAACATTATGTCTCTAAAGTCAGCGTCAGTAGCATACTCATCATCATAGAAAAAAGATCATTGTAGTAGCTATAGACACCGCATTAACTTTTGGTCGACGTGAAAGTGCATCGCCACTTGATTGTGCTTACCAGCAATGTGAGAAACATGGAAATTAAACTGCAAAAGAAAATTTGCCCACCTCATTTTGTTTGTTGAAAAGCTTGCTTGCATCATGAAGTACTTGAGACTTGGGGTCGGTTCGTAGAATAAATGGAGTCCTCAATAATTAGTGCTTCCATGTGCCTAGGGCATGAAGAACAACTAAAAGCTCTTTCTCATAAATGCCCAAGACTCGTTCATCGGTATTGAGCCTTTGGCTCTCATATGCTATGGCATGCCCTTCTTGAAGCAAAACTGCTCTAAGGCAATCACCACAAGCATCACATTGGACCTCAAATGGCTTTTAGAGATGAGGACTAGTTGGGAGGTAAGATTTATTTGAGCTTATCAAAAGCATTTTGCTCCTTAGCAGTCTATACATACTTAATGTTCTTCTTTGTTAAGTCATGTAGTGGTCGTGCTATTTGAGAGAATTTTGCTATGAAGCATCTATAGTAGTGCACATACCAATAAAGCTTCTTACTCATGTAGATTCCTTGGATTAGCCATGCTTTATTACCTCTAACTTCAATGGAACCATACGGATACCATCTTGAGAGATAATATGACCTAGGTATTGAATGTCTTGAAGAAAAATTCGCTTTTCTTTTGGTTGAGAAAAAGCTTATTCTCCTCAATGCTTGAAAAATCACTTGGAGATGTTGCTTATGTTCCTCCTAAGACTTGAGTAGATGATTATATCATCAAAGAACACTCCAGTGAATTTATGGTAGGGTCTAAAAAATTTTCTCCATTAGACGATTGAACGCAGTTGGTGCATTAGTCCAAGCCAAAAGGCATGACTAATCATCAAAGAACACTCCAGTGAATTATGGTAGGGTCTAAAAATTCCTCCATTAGACGTTGAACGTGCTGGTGCATTAGTCAAGCCAAAAGGCATGACTAGATATTCATAAAGACCAAACTTGTGCGAAACGTGGTTTTTAGGATATCTTCATCCCTATCCTTATTTGATGATAGCCACTTTTAAGGTCAATCCTATTGAAGTAGGTGAACGTTGTAGCTTATCAAACAGACCTTCTACCCAGCACGGGAAATCTGTTTTTCATAGTGATATGGTTTAGTGCTCGATAGTCCACATGCATACGTATGTCCCATCTTCTTTGCACTAAAAGGACGAGAGAACAAAAGGGAAGGAGCTAGGCCTCACCATCCCTTGTCTACCAATTCCTGTACTTGCCTCATGATCTCCTATTGTTGAGTTGTGAGACTCAATAAGGAGGCATGTTAGCGTTGAGCTTCCTCGAAGGAGCTCAATGCGATGGTCATCATCCCCTCGGTTTTGAGGTAAGTCCATAGGATATCATCGATGAAAACATCTTGGAATCCTTTTAGAAAATTAGACAAGTCTAACTCTTCTTGATTCCTAGCATTTACATTTGATGAAACATTAGGATCTTTTAGAGATCCTTTGACAAAATCATGTACGCAGAAATTGAGCTCTTCATTGATTTATCAAAAGCAGGGATTTACAAGTGGAATATTGTGACCACTCTCACTAGCATATCTATACATGTTATTTATCTGTAAGTGAAGTAGATTCTCCTTTTGGGTAACTTCATACTGACAGCCATGTGATCAAACCATGGCGCCCCTAGGATAGCATCCTCATGTTGGAAAGGAAGATGAAAAAGTCTTCTTTGTCGACATAGCTTTGGACATGAAGCCTCAACTTCCCAATCAAGGGAGTAACGGAGGCTTGTTGTCCCTTGAAAGCTGTGTCAACCGTTACAATATCTCCCATCTTGGAAGCTTGAATGCCCAACTTGGTGCCAACTCTGTTGATATGAAGTTGTGAGTAGAGCCAAGGTCAGAGCAAGGTCAAACAAGATGAAGGCATCATGCTCTCTTACTTTTCCCAAGCATAGGAAAGTGATGCTCCTTTGCAATGAGCATCCTCTTTTGAAGCTTCGATGGTGGAAGCCCTAGGAGTCTTATATGCGAATATCTTCTAGGGGCAAGAATGATAGCCATGTCCTTGCTCCCCACATTTGAAACACTTATGGGCCTTGCAAAAAGCTTCAAGCTCTTCAGGAGAGAAGTTTGTTTTTGCCTTTGTAAACTCCCTTCTCCTTGGACAGATTGTTCTTGTTGCTGTTGGAAGTGCCTTGGGAAGAATTTTGAGCGTTGGTTTTCCCTTTTGCATCATTTTTTATCTTTGTTTTCCATGGGCTTGACTTTCGTCTAGCCCCTTGTTGGAAATTGATGCGTGAAGCAACCATGATGTGATGGATTACTTCGGTGATAGAACCAGGCCATTGAGAGTTGACATACTCGGCCATCTCTTCAAGTAGTCCCACACAAAACTGTTGCTTTTGCTCGACAAAGTCTATCTTTTGAAAGACAGTAGTACCTTGAGATGTAAATCCCAAAACTTTCTACATACTTATTGATAGACTCAAGAGAGAGAAGCTTCAAGATGCACCATTCGGTAAGCACTTTTTCCTTTGCAACGCTTGCAAGGAATTGCTTCATGATGGAAACTCGTAGAGTTTTCCATGTCTATCTTTTGAAAGACAGTAGCCTTGACATGTAAATCCCAAAACTTGTCTACATACTTATGGATAGACCTCATGAGAGAGAAGCTTCAAGCTGCACCATTCGATTACCACTTTGTCCTTTGCATCGCTTGCAATGAATTGCTTCTTGATGGAAACTCGTAAAGTTTTCCACGTCTTTGGGGCTTCGTTGTTGCCACGAAGGCTAGCCCACCATTAACGAACTGATTTCTAGAAGTGCATAGCTACATGGTGTAGCTTGGAGACTTTATGAAGCCCTCAACGTCTCCAAAGACCACATCAAATTGTTGGATGAAGGCCAACACTTTGTCGTAGCACCAAAGGTGCCATCATAGTAAGAAACGAGATACTCTTTCCTCCCTGCTTGAACTTCTTTAGCTTTTGTGACCTTCGCCATGCAGGGTATGATTACGATGTCCTCCCCTCTTGTATTCTATAGGAGAATGCCATAGATTTCGTCCGAAGAGGAGGAAGGTGAACAAGAAGGAGAAGAGGGTGACCTCTTTCTAGCCCTTTTCTTCCTTTGTTTCCTCTCTTCCCTTTTAGAATGATGAGGAGAAGGACTCTATGTTGATCTTTTCCTCTTGGGAGGAGTGGCGATCATTTAGATCGTCGTCTTCATGGAGCCACATCTTAGAGGAACTTAAAGTTTCATTGCTTTCTTGCTCTTTGGATTCCTCCTCTTGTATGGGAGAGAGACTTCTTTGGGGGTCTCTTGAAGAGGCCTCCTAAGCTCTCTCTCCTCTTGGAGAGGAAGGGAAATTTTCATAAGCGTGAAGTTGTTCAGTAACTTCGTCTTCAAAGGAGGGTTGACCATAGCTTGCTACAACCTAGTAACGAGATAATTAACAAACATGGGGCATCATCTTTAGCACACCTTCATGTGCAAAATCAAAGCTATCAATGTTCATTCTACTCTCTTGGTTATTGTCAGCCATGTTAACAAAATTTATGTAGGTACTTAGTGTATGCTTTGGCAATTCAAAACCTAAGTTGCCACTCCCCTTATCCTTTGAGAATTGGCTCTTAAGTATCTATACCCATGGCTCGAAGTGGTTAATTATAGAGTGTTGTGGAGTAGTTCTAACATAGCAGAGTTGCTGAGGGCTAGCTCCTTTTGGACTTCTTATGGCTCAATAATGGTAAAGCCGTAGGCAAGTCTAAAAAGACTCCATTGTTAAGTCAAAGCTCCCCCGGTGTGCACCATATCCCACATAGTGGGCTCAACAAATTAACCGATAATAGATCTGAGTTCCACTTACCCTAATATAATAAGCAAAATCAACCATTTATAAGCTACTTAAGGACCTCTCTTCTTAAGCAAGAAAAGAGAAACCAATTCTCTGATAGCAATGTAATGGAATTGGCCTATTAACTTGAGAGTAGCGGAAATTAAAGAGAGTACTTTTGAGAAATTACTTTGTGAGCATAGCGGTGAACATAATTGAAGATAACAACATAATCATAGCAATTAGTTAACTTGCATGAACAATAATTTTACAAGAGAGAGAATTTAGAGAACGTGACAACAATTGAGGACCGAATTTATGTGGATCCATGTCCCCCCTCCAATAAGCATTTGTATTATGATTTCTCCCATCAAGAGAGACTTGTTATAATACAATCTTTGTGTTCCTTGTGACCTAGGTGATGCAATGAAGATTGAAAGCTTCATGCATCACGAGCATAACATGAAATTTGAGAAAAGCATTAACTATCCCAAGCCTCAGTCCCAAGACCTCAAACACCTTCAAAGGTGGACAAAGCTAGCAGGGAATGAGGGTAGGGAAGAGAAGAAGAAACATTTACATAGAAGAAAGATTGTTTCATCACTTATCATCACTCTTCTTATAGCATACATAATAGCAAACAAGATTAAGCATTGAAGCATGGCTCTTGGTTGGATTTGCACTCCGTAGCCAAGAGTGTTTGGTGTAGGCTCTCAACCTCTACTTTTCTGGAGGAGAGAGGGATATTGCACTTTGCACAATACACAATGAGTGAGTGTGTTGTGTGTGTGTGTGTGTGTACCGCCTAAGCAGGCTCCCTACTTGCTTTGGTCAACCTTACCTTGTAGCTCATACTTGAAGCTCATTGGACCCCTCCAGGCCTAGCAATCATAGCAGGAGTCATAACCAAGCAATAAGGGTAGACTTGGGACAAGTTCCCCCTTTCCCTTTGATAGAGAGGACTTGATAAATGAAAAATCAATTAATTAAATCGCCTAAATTATCATTGGACCCCTTGGGTGGCCAACTAATAGGCTTCAGGCACACCATGAGGTCAGCATGAGGAGGAACTTGACAAGTGTCCCTTTTGCTTTCTTTATATCAAGCATGTCTTGTGTGAGTGTGTATGTGTTCTCTCTCATCCCCCTCCCCCTCCTTGTAGGGATTGAGTCTTGAATTTTGCACACCTCAAGCCACTCAACCTTGGGCCTAGTTCTCACCACAATCTTGGCCCTTAAGCCCGTCAAGCTTGGGCCATGTTCTCACCACAAGATTGCCCTAGCATCTCAAGCATGACAAGCACCTCAGCACCTCAAGCAGCTCAGTCATCAGGCACCTCAAGCACCTTAGCTTGGGCCGGGTTCCCACCTCAAGCTCACCTAAGTCAAAAGACTCTTACACTAACTATTGGAGGTCTTCATTGAAGCTAACCCTAAGGTCTTTATGCTCCATTGGTTAGCCTTGCTCTTGATAGACCATCTCTCATTTGGGCCCCTTTACATTGGCCCCGTCTTGAGATAGATTATAAGCACATGTCAATATCTTAACCCTTGGTCACGTTTATTCTCCCACATTAAATGATATGAGAAAATCATTTGGGTTGGTTAGATAGTAGATTTGATGACAAAACTAGTCGGCTTGGTGAGAGCAATAGCATCTGTCTAGTCGAGAATCCGTCTACATATATTGAAGGCTGGTGTATGTAAAACCTAGCGTGCTCTCCATGGGCCAACCTCCCACAGGTCCACGATGCCCACTTCTTGTCGCAAAGCTAAGCCATTTATATTTTTTGGATCCAGTTAACATGCTAGAGGATTTGTTTTGCCTTGTTCTTCTCCACCATATTCAAATCTCTAATTAGGATCCACTCCCTTTCCATAGGGAAGTCTTTAAGTTACTCCCACAATTTGGCTCTTTCGCAATGTAGGGGTCATAGATGTTGATAATGGTAACATGATGATAATGTAGGGGCCATAGATGCTGATAATGGTAATGATTTTCCCTCTTGACCTTGAAAGTTGATTCCAAGAATGGATGGTTGAAGACCACCCTAGGCTTTAGGTCTCTATCAACAAGGGAAAGGATGCCGCTGTGCTCATCAGCTCCTTCTCCATAGAACACTAGCTTCTTTCCCATTGTTCATTTTTTTTCGCTATGAGCATCCAAGTGGTTAACCTCCAAAAGTTGATCTCCTTGCCTTTTCTAACTTATTCCCATAAGAGGGACTCCTCTTGCGGGTTTTCAAGTCTTAGTGAAAAAGCTTAGCAATAATGGTAGCATGGCTTTAAGTAATGAGTCTCGACTAGCCCCATTCCAACTTTATTAGCACATATGTTTCAAGATTCACTGTTGCTGTGCCGCTTCCCCCTTTTTCCAAAGCAAAAGCATCCTGCCTTGCCCCTCCCCCCCCCCCCCCCCCTCCCAACCCCTACTTGTTCCAACATCGTTTCGTTAGAACGGTGTGCCATGGCTTCCTTGGCTCTAGTGCTTGCAGTGCGATGCACAAAAATCCAACTTGGTAGAACGACCTACGCTCGCCTTCCTAGATAACCACACTCCCTTCATGCTCGCAAGTGGAAATGAATGGACAGAATCCTTCTGTGCTTGCAACCCCATGATGCCTATACTCTTGTGCATTGTTTCTTTGCCTTTGCCAGACCAACCTTTTGTTTGACCCTTTCCGTTTGATTCATCATGCATTTGGCCTCTAGGAGGGAGACAAAGAGTGTGTGTGTTTGTGGGGGAGGGGGGGGGGGGGGGGGGGGGGGGGGGAGAGTGAGAGAGAGAGAGAGAGAGAGAGAGAGAGAGAGAGAGAGAGAGGTAAATATCTCCCTCAAACATAGTTGTTGGTGTAATGGAAATGATAAATTGTATTTATTGTTTATTGCAGCTGACAAGTGGCAATGGCATAGATGCTTTACGGAATGTACAAAGGATACCAGATTATTATCATTGTATTAGTAAAGTGCTCTTTATGAGCGATGGCCAATTAATGTCTGGCCAAACAATGTGTTTCATTTTGAGCATTCAAAAATGTGGCAAATGCATAGATGCTTTCTGGAATGTACAAAGGCTACCAGAGTATTATCTTTGTATTATTAAAGTGCTCTTTATGAGCAATGGCCAATTAATGTCCGATCAAACAATGTGTATTCATTTTGAGTATTCAGAAATCTATAAAGTAAATACGTGCAAGAGGAAAATGCTCACTCTTGCATGGGGGGAGATTGCACCCAACATCTGTGTCTATTCTTCTCTCCCTCCTCTCTTCTCTCTCATTGTGCTTGTGTAGCACTCTACTCTAAGAGGTGCACTTGCACGTGCTTGTGTGCTACGTCTTGCTCTCTATCTTTTTCAGTCTACGACTGCTCTCAATTATGTGCTCATACAATTTGTGTGATTTTTTCAGGTATGCATATTTGCGGTGTTTTATCGTTTCTATCATGCTATTTGAGGTACTTTGCAAGGACTCTACGCATCCATTTGTAGCAATTGCTCGGTGGGCCACCTCCTGCTGCCCTTTTCCCTCATGAACCTACCACTGGCCACCTATTTGTATCCTCATGTCTGATCCGGCCTACCATCCCATGCCACCCCTTGGCGTTTGCCTCTGTCTTGCCCTGACATGACATGCCTTCTATGTCGCTTCTTTAGCTATGACCAAGTCTCCCAATGATCTCAATAGATGGAGACCTTGCAGATGCATTTTTCTCGACAATGTGTGTGTGTGGTGTGTGTGTGTGTGTGTGAGAGAGAGAGAGAGAGAGGTGAGAGAGGAGAGAGGGAGATTCTGTGCATGTCGACTTTCCTCCCTTCCTTCTCGCAAGCGGCTATGCCCGCATGCCTCAGACAACTTTGCCTTCTTCTCCATGGACCAACACATGCAAGTTTTGGCAAAAATAACCATGCCTTTCCTCTCCTAAAAATACCTCTCATATTAGTGTGAGGCCTGGTATCTGAAACCTGTCTCTCCTCCAAGCCTCTTGCTGCCCCCCCCCCCCCCCCCCCACACACGAGCTACAATTTCAGAATGGGCCCTTGGCCTAACAGCTAAGATGCACAAAAGAATGGTGGACTAGTTACTTTGGACGGGGCTCGCGAGTGAAGATAGGAGAAAATGAGCACAGTGAGGAGTCGAACGTTAATAGATTTTTTATACAAAAAAGGGCACCCCTCTAATGCAACGAGCTAGTTTGGCCTAATCAATTAGGCCACATGATCGTGAGTCCACGGCTTAAGGAGGAGGTTCGAGTCATGTGTTACACATTTTAATGGCTGGCATACATATGAACATTGAATTGTGTAGCTTGAGAGGTATAGATCTGGGTGAATTCATTAACAAATGAATATAATGATAGAAGCCATATGTTTGTACAATTACGAAAAATATTTGGGGAGCGAGATCTTCCTAGATACTTTCTCTCTCTCTCTCTCTCTCTCTCTCTCTCTCTCTCTCCTCTCTCTCTCTCTCTTTCTCTCTTTTCTCATTGTTTCTTTTAGGAGGTTATAAGTTCCCTATTTTGAATGTTAGTTTTCATGTGCTGCTTATGCAAAGCTGTGATTGTAAGTGGTCTTTCTCCACACGGACATGGGGGAAAGAAGTAATGCTCGTCACAACCAATGTGAGAAGGGAGCAACAAACATGCACCATCAGTGATTGTATCAAGTTGCTTGACCGTTCTATGGTCAACGACGTGAGAAGGAGCAACAAGGCCATGTTAACGATGGGAGAAGCAATAAATTGAGGGGGAGGGGGGGACAAGGCTATGTTAGTGATGGGAAGGCTAGAAGTAACAAGATGGAGTGATATTTTTGAAGAATCTTCCAAGTAATAATTTTTTAAAAGAGGCGTTTGTATGTATGCCATTAGGTCTCCCTAATCTCAAAAAATAAAAAGTCTTTCAAAACATATTAAGTGTGTAAGTGAAAGGCGAGTTTTAGGAAAAAAATAGATAAAGGTGAAAAGTCAAAAGACAATGAAGGTGGAAAGTCAAAAAATATTTTGTGTCCATATAAAGAGGTGATCGACTTCACATTGTATATTTTTTTTCTTTCTCCTTTATTTTCCCTTTAGCCTTCTCTTCTCCTTATAGTGCTCTTCTCTCTCTCTCCTCTCCCTTCTCGTCTCTCTCTCTCTCTCTCTCTCTCTCAAAGTTGTATCGCTCCTTCTCACATCCAACTGCTATTGTTGCAAATCTATGTGCTTCGTCATTGCCCGTTGTTGCATGCGATAGACTAGCACATCATTTTTGTTGTTATTTAAGGTTCAATTAGGAATACCTTTCAATTTTGTTGAAGCCATTAAGAATACTTTTTAATTTTCAATATGTATGCAAATATGTGTGGCCATTAAGAAAAATAAAAGTCAATGAAGAATCTAAAAAGATTTTTTGCTCTCTCTCTCTCTCTCTATCCTTTGTAATTTAGGCAGCACATGAGCTTCAATTTGCATGAGCCCTTTGATAATACCCATCATGAACCTTTGACTCGTCTAAACACACCTCAAAATTCATTCTCTGCTCGACTCGCTCGTCTCTCTCAAACACAAAATTCATCTCTACTCAACTATCTCATCTCTCTGACACACAATCATGCATCTTGTTTCCATATCCCCAGCAACACAGAGATGAAGTTGGACACGTACAGGGAATATGGTTTGCTAAAGAAGAGCAGGCAGACTTGATTTTGCTGAACTAGAGGTATTTGATGCTGGAAAGGAGGGTTTTTCAACCGTAAATCCATGAAAAGCTCCGAGAGGGCCACATTTAGGGCTATGCATCATTTCTCAACCATGAGCCAAAGGATGCATGATAATGCTTGATTCTAATGACATGCAGAGAGGAGCAACACGCTTCTAGAGGGAAGACAACGAAAGCAAGTCGAAAAGTCACCATTTTTTACTGTTACGATAGAATCCTGGCTTTCAAGCGGTCCCCAGGGCGGGCAACAAGAAGAGCAACCTCTAGACACCCTTCAAGGCTCCCGTGCTGCTCAATGGGGCTGGGGCACAACACAACACAAACCAAAACAACAACCCACAGCAAATCCCAACTACACAAGGGGCACCACCTAGTTTAAGAGCGAACTAGGACGCAAAAGAGGAGAATTGTTAGATCAACCCACAAACAAGCAAGGAATTTACACTAACCCTAACACCAATGGAACACTCTCACACACTAAAACAGAGAGAGAGAGAGAGAGAGAGAGGAGAGAGAGAGAGAGAGAGAGAGAGAGAGAGAGAGAGAGAGAGAGAGATGAGAGAGAGAGAGAGAGAGAGAGAGAGAGAGAGATGGTGCTCGGGCTGCTTTGAAGTGTATCGTTAATGATCAAGCAAACATATATATATATATATGTAAGAAAGAGAGAAAAGGGGGAGAGGGTGCTTGTTGCATTAATACCTTCTTACAAATCTGTCATGACAAATCAAAGTGAGATTAGTATTTGTTCAACATAGCTTGCGTAAATTTCACCACAACACATCACAAGAAAAAACCACCCCAATCACTGTCTTAAGGCCAGGGGAGTCCTCTCCACCCTGTCGCCCTCTTACAGTATGTGGGATTTATGGCTAGATTGATGACAACACCAGAGACAAGCTATCAAGAACTTAACAAAAAACACCAAGACACTTACGCATCATTGTTGTCCATTACTTCACGTTGGAAGGGAGACAAAGTATCCAAGCTTAGTCCAAATCCACCCTCCTTGATTCAGCAAATGTTGGGCTTACACTAGTAGGAGAAATGATAGATTTCCTACTCTCAATTGAATGATCACTCTCTCTCTTACAATGGCATAGAGTTCCCTTGCTAATCCCCTATTACAACACATGCACATGCATAAGACAATGAGCTTCCACTCAAGAGCTCCTTCTAGAGAGGTTGAGCTTGGCTTCTCAAGCTATAGCATAGTGCTCTTGCTTATGGCTCCCCCCTTTTGTGCTAGCTACACCCTCCTTTTATAGCAATTTTGAAGGCTAGGGTTACTCCTCTAACCATGGTTGGGTTAGATTTTCAGCAATTTATCTAATTTCTTTTGCTTGGAATTATCAAGAAGTTGGTGGGGAAAGAGAGAGGAGAGAAATGGAGGTGATAGGACTTTTCATAGTGGGTTAGTGTTAGTAGAGTTAGTATTAATTTACAAATGGAATTGGATATTTACAATGGGAGTATCCATGTAGGATACAAATAAGGAAGAAAAACTCTTAAGAGGTAAGAAAAGGTGGATTTCTTACAAGGTTGATGCTCCAAGTGTCTTGAGTAGGGCCAATTTTGACGCTTGTTGACGGTCCACTAGCTTTGACGGTACATTTTTTCTCCACTCTTGACCTTCCTTGAGAGACAAGGTAATTGAAGCTGAGTAATCAACCACCATGATGCTGTCTTTTAAGAGAAGAGGCTGAATTTTGTGGTTTTTTTTATAGATATGGGTAAATTTGGAGGAGGAAAAATGAGACTAGGTGGTCAATTTTGGAATGGAATTGTGTGTGGGAGGTATGAGTTCACCATGGTTTCTCTTATTCTTCAAGGTTGAGGAGAAGGTGAGTAGGGTGCAGAGAGGAGTGGTGAGAGAGGTGGGGATGATGAGTGGAGAAGTGTGTGTGAAAGAGGAAAATGATAAAGTGGAAGAGAGAGTGTGGCTGCATAGCATGGGAAAACTGGGGTCCACTAATAAAATCATAGCTCACAGCTCGTAGCTCAAAAAAATATGAAAAAATTTGAGGCAAAAGTTCAGCCCACGAGCTACAACTTTTGTTTGTATCACCTTTTCAAATTCGGAGAGCAAGTGAACTTTAAAAATTCAGCAAAACCGACCGTTTTTTTCCACTGCAAAGGTCCTTGTGGGGTCCTTCTTTGGATGATTCTTTTGAATACCTCCAAGAGTGAGCCCTCCATAGTGCATGTATGCATGCCACCTACCCTTGACCTTATTTGGTAGGTCTATAATTGAAGATATTGTTGAGATTATGATATAAGTGAATAGTACAACTAAGAAAATCAAATATTGAGGGGTCTAAAAAATATGTACATGTCAAATATAAATAATATAAGTGGAAAAAATATAAAGGGGTCAAAAGAAATCTCTCTCATTATGAGGCTACCATAAAAAGATAAATATTTTTGGTGTTCTAATTTTTTAGAAAAAAAAACAAAATAGATGTAGGAAGGGAAAAATCACAATAGTGAAAAAATATACACATAAATAAAACTAGTTTTTTTGGATTTTTGTTGGGGTGGAGTTACACCAAATATAAGAGAAGCTTACATGAAAATATTTCTATATGGAATAAAGAGTATGAAAAATGGTAAGAAAAATTGTGGTAATGGTGAGGCAATGTACAGAGCATAAATAACACACACCTAGGTAGAAATATTTAAATAAATACCAAAATAATTATGAAAAAATCTTTTATTTAGGCCCTATATACAAAGAAATATTTACATACGCATGGGCCATAATATACTTATATTTTTTATATTTTTTGGCTCAACTAGCCCAATGACTAGCTAATTGAGGGTTTTTTATTTCAGTAAGGAGATATGGGAAAAGTCCCCTAACTCACACGCACCTATATACAGTGAAATGGTAGGGATAGCCATAGTGTTTGGGTGAATTTGGTAGGGTGAGTAACTCACTATGGCAATTATGGAGAGCCGAAAAACGGCTATCATTAGCCCTCCCCAGGATGATGGTATATTCATGTACCATCATAGAGCATCTTTTCCAAAGAGAGTGCTTCAGAGTCCTTGACGAGATCTTCATTGTTTGGCCCCTCAGAATTTTGGCTAGAGTTACACTCATGCTTCATGTAACAATACTTACATGAGACAGTGGCCTTTTGACAGATCTTTGGTAGATCCTTTGGTAGAAGGCGACTCAAATAGGGCTTCAAGCGATACCCGTTTACTTTCCTGGAGTGCTCTTTACCATTCAAGTCCATAAGCTGATAGTAACTTGAATTGAAAGCCTTCTTGACTATGTATGGCCCTTGCCATCTTGTTTCAAATTTGGCATCAAAACGATTATCGAGTCGATTGTCATACCTTAGCACAAGATCTCCTTCATTGATGCCTTTGTCCTTCAGTTTCTTGTCAAGCTTCTCCTTTGTCTGTGTGGCTTTCCTCTTATAGCACTCGTATGCTGCTTCTCTTTTCCACTCAAGCTCAGCTAAGGTAAGAAGTCGATCCATCCATGCTTCTTGATCATCTTGTGCTGATTTGCCATGAAGTCGCATTGTTGGAATGTTTAGCTCAATTGGCTGTAAAGCCTCTTGACCATAGACCAAGTGAAATGGTGTGAACTCCGTGGCTTCCCTATATGTGGTTCGATACGCCCACAAGGCACCATCCAAGAAGTCATCCCACAACTTTGTCTTGTTTTTCACCATCTTTCTAATGATGCCTGCAATGACACCATTAGCTTTTTCTACCAAACCATTTGATTGGGGATAGTAGGGTGTACTGTGACGATGTAGAATGTGAAGTTCTTCACAGACTTCTGTGAGCAATCCCTTTTAAACCCTGGACCATTATCAGAAACAATCTCCAAAGGTGTGCCAAATCTACAACAAATGTGAGTGTAGACGAATTTGCTCACTGTCTTCTCATTTACCTTTGCCACACTTTGTGCTTCCACCCACCTAGTCATATAGTCTACAGCCACTAGAATGTAGAGTTTACCATTTTTTGTCCTAGGCAGAGGACCCATAGCATCAATGCCCCACTTTTCAAACGGTCCATTTGCAAGCACGATTTGCCTTGGACCATAAACCAATCTTCTATTCCCATTTACCTGACAATTGTGACAACTTTTACACCAATGTTGGACATCCACATGCAGACTTGGCCAAACATACCCCGCAAGCAAAATCTTCTTCACAGTTAATTCTTGGGCAAAATGACCACCACATGCTTCTTCATGCAAACCTTTTAGAATGGCTGGAATTTCTTCAATAGTTGGTACTCTTCTGCATACTTGATCCCTCCCTCTTTGATAGAGGGAGCCTTCTAGGAAGAGATATGCGCTTGCCTTCTTCATGAGTCTCCTCTTCTGAGCCTTCGTGAAGTCTTGTGGAAACTCGCCCTCCAAAATGTAGCTAATAATGGGAGTCAATGACTCCAATCCCTGGTATCTCGGTTGCTTGACAGTTGCTGCCACCATGATGACCTGCACTTCTTTCTCAACACATGTAACTACTTGCTGTGCAAGTAAATCGGCATCTTCATTCTGTTTCCTAGGAATATGATATAGTTTCACTTCTTCAAATTGATTAAACAATCTACGAATGGCATGAACTTTTGTCCGTAAGCTTTCATTCTTGCATGCCCAAATGCCTAAAATCTGTTTAACAATGAGAAGTGCATCTCCTTTTACCATGAGACGTTGTATCCCTTGGCCAATGCACATCTTCAAACCATGAATTAGTGTGTCGTATTCTGCTTCATTGTTGCTAGCTGAACTTGGTAGATTGAACTTCTCTTTCATGACCACCTCTCCACTTGGGTTGAGCAACACTAGCCCTCCCCCTGCTTTTCCTGTGGCTCGACGAAAAGCTCCATCAAAGAACAAGGTAAAAGCATTAGGAATACTTTTTGGTGGTGGCAATGGTAGGGTCTTTACTTCAGGCACCTTAATCTCCTTTTCGCACCCTATAAGTGAGAATCCCTGCCAATTGTGCACGCACACTATCTTCTACCTTGAAAGAGTATTGAAACTCTTGCAACTCCATAATCCACTTTGAGATCCTAGTACTAAGATTCATTTGAGATGACACCCAAGGGAACAAATTTTCTGCAGTGAGAATTACAAAAGGTTTTGGTAGCAGGTAGGATCTAAACTTTCTCACCGCAAACATGAGAGAAAGCATCATGAGTTCTGCTTCTGTGTAGTCTCTCTCCAAAGCATTCATGACCCTACTAGCAAAGTAGATGGGTCGCATCCTTGTACTGTGGGGATCTTGTTGTAGCAACACAACACCAATTGTTTCTTCCCAACACTAGAGCTAACAAAGAATGTGTACTCCCAACAAGGAGGCATGAGTGTTGGTAGCTCTGACAAAATGACTTTAATGTTACAAAAGTACTCTTCAAGCTCATCAGACCATGCAAATTCTACTTGTTGTGTCAACTTTTGCAAAGGATGAAGCAACTCCGAAGCTAAGTGAATAAAGCGTGACATATACTTCACTTTTTGAATGAATGATATGACCTCTTTGAGATTCTTGGGTGAGGGGAGCTCAATAAGAGCCTTTGCCTTTGAAGGATCCACCTCAATGCCTTTATAGGAAACCTTGTGACCAAGCAAGATCACTTCATCCTCAGCTATGTGACACTTGTCGGGGTTGAGTTGACCTCCCATGTCATAGAGCTTCTTTAAACCTTCTTCTACCCTTTGTAGATGCAATGATTTTGAGCTATAAATGCAAAAATCATCAATAAAAACCCTAATGGACTTTCCAAAGAATGCTTGAAACACCATGTTCATGAAGCGTTGGTAAGTTGCAGGAGCATTTGTCAGGCCAAATGGCATGACTCTAAAAGCATAACAACCCAAGGAGTGATAAAGGTTGTTTTCAATTGATCCTCCAATGCGATACCTATTTGAAAGTAACCCGAGTAGCCATCACACACAGTGTACTTCTCATGACCAGCTACTTCATTTAGTATCTCATCCTGAAATGGGAGGGGAAAGTGATCTCTTTTTGTTGCCTCATTAAGTGGACGATAATCCACACACACCCTCCACTTGCCGTTTTTCTTAGGAGTGACAACAACGGGAGAGACCCACTCTGAATTCTCCACTGGATAAATGAAACCTGCTGCTAGAAGCTTTCTTACCTCCTTGAGTAGAGCCTGCTCCTTAATGACTCCTAGCCTTCGTAGCTTTTGAGCCTTAGGTGTGGCCTCTGGCTTCAACTCAATCTTGTGTTGAACAACATCTACTCCACGCACATCGGTGTAGTCTTTAGCAAAAAGCCTCGGAAATTTCCTTAGCACACATTTGAACTCCTCTCTTTCATCCTTTGTAAGTGTTGTAGACAACATACCTTCTAACATTCCTTCATCTTCCACCTTTTGGTTCTCTTGAGGACCTACCTCCTCCAAGCCTTGACAAGAGGTCTCTTGGTTGCTTGGCTTAAACCTTACCCCCATGACTTCGATGGAAGACTCCTCTTCAGTAATGCTGCCGCTACTTTCTTCTTCTGAAGTGCTATCGGTCCAACCTTCTTCCGTCTCACTTTGAGATGATTCTTCATGGAGCTCCTCTTGGCGTTGCTCCTTCATGTCAAAGACAACCTTCTTATGATTGTCATTCCTGCAAATTAATTTCCCACTCTCCCAATCCTGCAAAGCTCGCATTTTCATTAGCCATGGTCTTCCTAGGATAAATGGGTAACCATTTCCCTTGGTAGACATGACATAGAAATCCACTGCCTTCTTAATGCCAAAGGCCTCCACAAAAACATTTTTACAAATGCCTACGCACCTAGCCTTGCTATTGTTTGCCATTTTCACTTTGATTTCAGGTGTCTCATGGATGTGCATGCCTAGTCTTTGCATGAGCCCTTCTGTCATGATGCAAATTTGTGCACCCCCATCCACTAGACCTTTCCTAACCAATCTTCCTTTTATGTAACAATCTAGCACATGTGTAATATCCTCGTTCATTTCAGCATGTGCAATTTTTACAACAGGAAAACTCTCTTTTACCTTTCTCCTAGTGCTAACTGCCTTTGTTAAATCCCTCCTAACTTGTGGGCATAATGCAAGAAACTGAGGCCATGAGATATCAGGACCCTTACCTCGCATGTCTTCCAACAGGTTGTATGGAGCCATACCATGTCCAAGAGGGAAGTCTTGGAGATTGATACGACGTCGAGTCCTCTTAGCTTCCTTGGTCTCCTTTGCCTTCTTGCCTTGTCCATGGTCACTCTGTGATGGGACACCCTCTTTCTCTTTACCTTTTCCTCGGCCACGCTTAATGCCATTTTCTTCCATGTCAACCTCATTTGAGTTTGTCACCTCTACCACATGCACATTTGGATCTGGCAAAGGTGAAACTCCTTCTACCCCTTGTGGAGGTGGTCTTGGTCCATTTGGTCTTTGTAGAAGCCTTGGTTGTTGACCAATTCCTTCACCTGCATTCATCACTGGGTAATTCAAGTTAGGTCTCCCTGGCTCCCCACGGGGCCAAGGACAATTATACATCCCATGTCCAGACTCTCCGCAATTCCAACATTGCAAGACTCTCCTAGTTCGTGGCTCTCTCTCTTCTGACTTCTTTGCTTGTCCCTTTGGACCTACAGCTTGTGCAAGGTGAATTGACAGGCTGCTTAAAGATTCATTTAACTTCTCAATCACTTCAGCCGTTACCTCAGGAAGCTCCCTAGATGTTGATGCTTGTGACTTACCTTTGGGTCTAAGACCTTCTATTGGAACCTCTCCCCTTAAGCACTTGAGTTTCCTATACTTCTCAGCAGCCCTAGTTTCAGCTGCATCAAAAGTAGCAGGTGCACCCGCCTCAACTTTTACCTTAAGGTCAGGAAAGAGTCCGGCTATGAACCTCTCCTTCTTTAAAAATTCTGCACCATCACCAGGGTTAGCAACATTTCGTATCCATAGAGCCCAAAGACGTAGAAACTCTTGCTTGTACAAGTAGTAGTCATCTAAGTCTTTTTGCTTATGAGAAACAATGTCTTGCCATAATTTTTGAGTGTTTTGGGGATCAAAGAAGTATTTCTTGAAACGATTCAAAACTTCTGTGTAATTCCCCTTAACTTCCTCAGGCAAAGAGTCAAACCAAGTGCTAGCATCTTTCCTAAGGAACACCTCAAACATTTCTACACGTTCTTGATCAGTTATTATCCTCTTGATATGGCAAGACATCTTGAAATTCGCTAAAAATAATTCTGCATCCTCTCCAGGCTCTCCAAAGAAAAGAGGATACCCAGACATTTGGCGTTGGCTTTCCATTGAATTGATTTCAAAGTGACACCCGTTTTTGTTTTTCTTTCTTAAAAAGATTTACACAATAATGTTTTCTAGCTTGCAATCTATTCTACAACAAAATAAAGATATTCACATCAAACGACCTATGATAATCAATAAGAGGTAGGATGACAGGGTTTGGTGATGCGAGAATTTCTCCTACTCTTTGGGCACCAAACATGAACACCATACGTTGTTGAAAATGGATTTTCCTACTAATTGCAATGTTTATTCTAATGTGTGGAGTGAAATGGAAGGGGAAAACCTCTATTCCTGGGCCATTATCCATGGTCTATGCATGACCTAATGCTTAAAACAAAACAAAAATATAGACGTCCAAACTAAGGTCGTACCTAATGAGAGGCAAAATAAAAGGATTTACTGAAGCGTTTATCTCGGCCAACCTAAGAGGACCTAAAATTCTACGAATGACACGTTGAAATTGCAACTTAGTACTAACAATTATGTGTACCTTTTGCCTTGCAATGGGAATGAAGGGATCATACAAATTTTCGTGATTCATGCAAACTACTTGACTATGCTAAAGGTTGATTCTACACAAAAATACACAAGCCGTTCCTCAGTGGGGGCACCAATTTGAGGCGGTCCGGGGCGGGCAACAAGAAGAGCAACCTCAAGACACCCTTCAAGGCTCCCGTGCTGCTCAATGGGGCTGGGGCACAACACAACAAAAACCAAAACAACAAACCCACAGCCAAATCCCAACTACACAAGGGGCACCACCTAGTTTAAGAGCGAACTAGGACGCAAAAGACGAGAATCGTTAGAGCAACCCACAAACAAGCAAGGAATTTACACTAACCCTAACACCAATGGAACACTCTCACACACTAAAACACGAGAGAGAGAGAGAGAGAGAGAGAGAGAGAGAGAGAGAGAGAGAGAGAGAGAGAGAGAGAGAGAGAGAGGGAGAGAGATAGTGCTCGGGCTGCTTTGAAACGTATCGGCAATGATCAAGCAAACACAACTATATATTTAAGAAAGAGAGAGAAAGGGGGAGGGGGTGCTTGTTGCATTAATACCTTTTTACAAATCTGTCATGACAAATCAAAGTGAGATTAGTATTTGTTCAACATAGCTTGCGTAAATTTCACCACAACACATCACAAAAAAAATCCACCCCAATCACTGTTTTAAAGCCAGGGGAGTCCTCTCCACACTGTCGCCCTCTTACAGTATGTGGGATTTATGGCTAGATTGATGACAACACCAGAGACAAGCTATCAAGAACTTAACAAAAAACACCAAGACACTTACGCATCATTGTTGTCCATTACTTCACGTTGGAAGGGAGACAAAGTATCCAAGCTTAGTCCAAAGCCACCCTCCTTGATTCAGCAATTGTTGGGCTTACACTAGTAGGAGAAATGATAGATTTCCTACTCTCAATTGAATAATCACTCTCTCTCTTACCATGGCATAGAGTTTCCTTGCTAATCCCCTATTACAACACATGCACATGCATAAGACAATGAGCTTCCACTCAAGAGCTCCTTCTAGAGAGGTTGAGCTTGGCTTCTCAAGCTATAGCATAGTGCTCTTGCTTATGGCTCCCCCCTTTTGTGCTAGCTACACCCTCCTTTTATAGCAATTTTGAAGGCTAGGGTTACTCCTCTAACCATGGTTGGGTTAGATTTTCAGCAATTTATCTAATTTCTTTTGCTTGGAATTATCAAGAAGTTGGTGGGGAAAGAGAGAGGAGAGAAATGGAGGTGATAGGACTTTTCATAGTGGGTTAGTGTTAGTAGAGTTAGTATTAATTTACAAATGGAATTGGATATTTATAATGGGAGTATCCATGTAGGATAAAAATAAGGAAGAAAAACTCTTAAGAGGTAAGAAAAGGTGGATTTCTTACAAGGTTGATGCTCCAAGTGTCTTGAGTAGGGCCAATTTTGACGCTTGTTGACAGTCCACTAGCTTTGACGGTACATTTTTTCTCCACTCTTGACCTTCCTTGAGAGACAAGGTAATTGAAGCTGAGTAATCAACCACCATGATGCTGTCTTTTAAGAGAAGAGGCTGAATTTTGTGGTTTTTTTTATAGATATGGGTAAATTTGAGGAGGAAAAATGAGACTATGTGGTCAATTTTGGAATGGAATTGTGTGTGGGAGGTATGAGTTCACCATGGTTTCTCTTATTCTTCAAGGTTGAGGAGAAGGTGAGTAGGGTGCAGAGAGGAGTGGTGAGAGAGGTGGGGATGATGAGTGGAGAAGTGTGTGTGAAAGAGGAAAATGATAAAGTGGAAGAGAGAGTGTGGCTGCATAGCATGGGAAAACTGGGGTCCACTAATAAAATCATAGCTCACAGCTCATAGCGCAAAAAAATATGAAAAAATTTGAGGCAAAAGTTCAGCCCACGAGATACAACTTTTGTTTGTATGACCTTTTCAAATTCGGAGAGCAAGTGAACTTTAAAAATTCAGCAAAACCGACCGTTTTTTTCCACTGCAAAGGTCCTTGTGGGGTCCTTCTTTGGATGATTCTTTTGAATACCTCCAAGAGTGAGCCCTCCATAGTGCATGTATGCATGCCACCTACCCTTGACCTTATTTGGTAGGTCTATAATTGAAGATATTGTTGAGATTAGGGTATAAGTGAATAGTACAACTAAGAAAATCAAATATTGAGGGGTCTAAAAAATATGTACATGTCAAATATAAATAATATAAGTGGAAAAAATATAAAGGGGTCAAAAGAAATCTCTCTCATTATGAGGCTACCATAGAAAGATAAATATTTTTGGTGTTCTAATTTTTTAGAAAAAAAACAAAATAGATGTAGGAAGGGAAAAATCACAATAGTGAAAAAATATACACATAAATAAAACTAGTTTTTTTGGATTTTTGTTGGGGTGGAGTTACACCAAATATAAGAGAAGCTTACATGAAAATATTTCTATATGGAATAAAGAGTATGAAAAATGGTAAGAAAAATTGTGGTAATGGTGAGGCAATGTACAGAGCATAAATAACACACACCTAGGTAGAAATATTTAAATAAATACCAAAATAATTATGAAAAAATCTTTGATTGAGGCCCTATATACAAAGAAATATTTACATACGCATGGGTCATAATATACTTATATTTTTTATATTATTTATTTATTTTGGCTCAACTAGCCCAATGCCTAGCTAATTGAGGGTTTTTTATTTCAGTAAGGAGATATGGGAAAAGTCCCCTAACTCACACGCACCTATATACAGTGAAATGGTAGGGATAGCCATAGTGTTTGGGTGAATTTGGTAGGGTGGAATAACTTACTATGGTAATTATGGAGAGCCAAAGAACGGCTATCACCACGTTGTGTTCGTACTTCTCCGTGTGCAAGTATTGACCCCATTCAACCTCCTGACGCCACTAGATACCATCTGACGCACCTGCTTACCTCATGTCGTCGGCCTGCAGATAGATTCCTCGAGACGTTTTACGTACTACCAACTCCTCATTATTGTAGAAAAAACACACTAGCACTGGTAACGATGAAAATTGATGCACTATGTACATGTTGTCCTACCTGTACACATGTGGGCCCCACGTAACCACCTGGCTCTGGAAAATTGGTAATTCTTTATTTGATGCACCATGCATGTGTATGTACATATGCGCAATACCTTGCTCCAAAAAACTCCTGACATAATTTTCCCATCCCCTAGCCTGCTAGAGCATTCATGCTCAACAACAACAAAAAGAGATATTCATTCTACCTGGAGCCCACACAAAAACACTTGGCATTTCGCCTGAAAAACTTAATCAAGCTTCCACTTGGTTCCGATTGAAAACTTGTAGAGATGACATATATCAACCTTGCATCAAGAAAAATATCAATTACTTTGGCATAGACCTGCATGAGCAAATATATCTCCTTCTCCATAGCTGAGAGGTCTCCACTGATCATTTGTGTCATCAATTCTTGCTTCTTTGACAATTCAACCTTAGTTTGCATCAACCCTTCAATCACTTCATAAGGCCCTTCACTTTCATCTTCAACCTCATTTGCAAATGCGACTACACCAGACTCATGGATTCCTTTGTCCATCAAAAGAAATGCAACATCAACATCCTCATCTCACTGATGATAGTACTATCATTGTCTTCATCAGTCACTGTGGAATAGTCTTCATCACTAGACTCATCCTCATCTTCATAAAGCTCCTCCAATTGTTTCCTTGTGTCCATATTGTATAGCTTCTTGGCACCTATCTTTCCATAGAGGCTAATCGTACCACGTCGCTGTTAGCTAGTACGCCGCGACGGACGATGGAGCACAGCGAGAACACAGACCAACAAACTGTCAATCCGAGGACGTAGCGGACCCGACTAGGGCATGGAGGCAATCTCTGGGTTGTCAACCCTAAGCTAGACACGAACAACACTCTACAGTCACTGATCCTACCACAACACTACCATAAAGCAAAGAAACAGACAACGCATCCTACGAAACACTACAAGCTCGAAACAATCTCAAATCATATCGGAATGACTCGAAATCGGAGGGTAAGACTCACAAGGACATATCCTATGTGGCCAAACACCTAAACCCTGAAAACCATAACCTCTAATCGCTGTCGCGATAGACTAAAAACAACAATTTTCAAAGTGTCCGAAACTGATCTACAAAGACATCAACACGAAGAGCTTCTCGCCCTGATTCTAACGACTACTCGATCATTCAGAACAGATGTTGTTTGAGGTACTTACGACCAAATATAGCTCGTATCATTACTTCATCACCATCTTCAGGTGGAATCTTTAGAATCTTTGAGGAATCTCAATGGAATCTTTGTGGAAACGTTGTTGAAAGGGCGTCCTTTCAACACTCTCCCCCTCCGAATTCTTGTCGTCCCCGACAAGACCCTATGTCTGTGCTGGCCTTGACGAGTTCTTGATGTCTTGGTGTTGGTTGAAGTTGTTGTGGCAGCCTCTTCTGCAGGTTGTTGCTTTGCGTAATGTTAAAGTTGCCTTGAAGTTGTACCTGTAGTGTATCTGAAGCCTGGAACTCTCCCCCTCCAATTGGTTGTTGTATCTTGAATTGCATGAGGTTGTATCGACTTGTTGGTGCAGCAGGTCGTTGTCATTGTATCTCTAGTATGCTTTTCCTGTGGTTGTTATCTGGAAGTCGTACCTGTAAGTTGACTTGAAGCTTTGTCAAGCTGTTTTTTGGCCTCTCCCTTTTGACTTGTCAGTAGATTTGCAATTAGTAGTGTGGGGATATCGTGGTTCTTCTTGTTATAAAAAATAAAAGAGTAAAAGTAAAATGTAGCGTATATACAAAATGAAGGTCTTGGATACCTGGATAAGACTAAAGGAAAAAACCCAGTGGGAAAAAATGTCTTTAGTCATAATTAAATGCGAGGCTATATGTACTTAGGTTCTGATGTTATAGAGTTATGCTGAGTTAAAGTACATATGGCCATATGGCTACTAGTATGGACTTGATATACATGGATAAGTGTTAGTAGCTTGAAGTCAGAGTCATTGTTGTTGAGCAAAGACTCATAAAACCTGTTTCCACTTGGTCATCATCATTTGTTTGTGTAAGTGCATGGGTGGAATAAAAAAGAGTGCCTAATGCATATGTCCAATGATGGGACATCTATATGCTTGCACAAAGTTATGCATGTTAAACAAGATGCGGTGCGAGAGAAGAGTATTGATGGGTTCTTCATGGAGTTAGTGTAGCAAGCAAAACATATAGCATGAGTGCTTCAAAAGATTTCACTACTCACAAGAAGGGTTTTTGCTATCGAGGTTTCTCCACTCTTCCTCACTGTGTCAAGTGCGTGAGTGTTTTTGTTTTGGACTACTCCGCCTTCTCCACCTTATATATTATATGGACTTTGACTCTTATGCTCACCTCTTCCAGCATGAGCGACATGAATTTATGTATGCTCAACTCTGCAGCTTGAGCTTATACCTATTAGCTAGACTCATAGACCACATAAAAATATTAACTTGAAGCTTGGGTCTGACACTTCGCTCATTTAGTGGCTTAGCTGCCCGACTCTAGACTCTTATGCCATGTAAGTTTAATGGCAACTTGGACTTACCTGATCACGGCCTGAAATCCAATTCCATATGCTTTTGATGTTTAGGCCTTTCTCGTTAGTTTCTGTTTGAGATGCCATGTTATCCAATACATTGGCATATATCTACTCTTCATTCCTTGGTAGCAAATTGTGGTTGCTTGATGAGACAGATATTGATGTTGAACCAATGGTTGATGAAGTCTTCTTCTTCCAGATAGTGTTCTTCAAAACTGTGACCTCCACATTTACCGTTGCTTTCTTTTTGTTGTTAAGAGGCTGTAAAGGAGTTGTGTATCTTTCTTGTTGTTGAGCCTCAATCGCGGATTTTGGAACCCACATTGTTCTTGGGCCTGGTGTGATGTCCTTTGCCACTTGCCTTGTTTCATCTTTGACTTGATGGTACCTTTTCTTTAATTTCCAAATATGGCTATAACTTTTGTAAAAGCCTTACTCTTGTAGTAATTGACAAGGGATCCATCCATAGGTTGCAGTACTCTTGGGTGTAGCGGGTGGTTGCTCTTGATTTCTTGATGTTTCTTGCTTTTCCTGGGTGATTCCTTGATAAGCTACTACCTTAGGTAACCAAATCTGAAAGTTACCCTCATAGAATCCTTGTGCTTCGAGTAACTCGACTGGAATGAATCTTTTGACTTTCTTGGAGGTGATCTTCACTTGACTTTGTTGGGTAGTCTGGTAGAATTCTGATTTCATTACCCAGACTTGTCATATGGTTTGTCCAGTGGAAGACCTTCTCTTTTGATTTTTGTACCTGTCCTTTCTCTTGGTTGAGTTATGTGATTGACGTTGACGGCTTTGTTGATTCCTGACTGAGTGGTTGTCATGGGATGGATATCGCTAGGCTGTTATCTTGGGCTTGTTGACCCAAATATCTGAATTTCCTTTCTTGTAGCCTTGTGCAATAATTGACTCGCTTGATGTGATCCATCCTGTTACCTTTGCTTGTTGAGGTTGTTACTGTGATTGTATCCAAATTGGATCATTAACTTTAATATGTGCCTTGGATACTAGCACTTGGTTGACCTGTTTTGACTTTCTTTGGAGACTTTCGTGCGATGGAAACTTCGGTTGATAGACTTTTTGCTTGGGTTTCCATTGTTTTGTTGATGGTTTGGCTTTTGATGTAGAGGCTTTGTCTTGCACTTGCATTGGATGGGCTAGAGACTGTGGGCTTACTTTAGCTTTGCCTTTTTCAATAGCCAAGAATCTTTGAACTGTTATAGGCTTGACCTCTGTTGCCACTTGATAGCTTGTCGTGATGACCATTGTTGAATATTCATGCTCGTTTTCAAAGACTTGTGCCCATGGCTTGGACAAAATCAAGTGTGTTTCCATTTGTCGAGAATCTACCACCAAGAATTTTTCTTTGACATTCTGTGAGTGTAGTTGGACAGTAGCTTCTGCAATCCCCATACTTATAACATCCACTTCAGGTGAGAGATTTACCTTTATCTGAATATCATAAAGCTTTGGCTTACCTAGACGTAACCACATGCCATATAACATGACATTAGTCGTGGAATTTGTATCAATTTCTGCCATAAAATTCATCTTGAATCCATCTTGTGCACTTAGCAAAAAGTTGATCTTCTTTGGTACTAGATTGCCTGTGTTCTCTTGAGTGACTTGAGCAATCTTTGGCCTGGACTCCTTGTTGTCTTATTCTTCATTGTTCACACTTCTGAGCTCATGTGTGTGTTCTAGCTCCTTCTTGACCACCATTTCCTCTGATATGTCTTTTGGAGAGACAAAATCAGCATTTGGTTCCTGTAGAGTCATAGGCTCTTCTTCCTCGACTTCAACTGTTGAAATGTCACCAATAGTGTCTGAACATCCTGTCACTTGCTGCACCTCTTCTTTGATTGATTCCAAGTCTTCATATTGCACGTTTGTAGGCATTGGACCTGAAGCATCTTCTTTGGATCTTAGCCCTTCTTCCTGCAACTTTGCTTCGTTGAATTGCGGCTCCTCCTTTGTACTATGCATTCAAGTTGGACAGTTTGTAATCAAGTGTGTTATGGCACACTGATTGCAAAGAGCACCTATTTCTATATGACCAGTATTCGGGCTAGGTATCTGGTTTTGTGTTATCCCCATAGCTGATAACCCTGTTTCGAACTCATACTCAGATTCTTCATCTGTCTCACACATAAACCTTAGCATGTAGTAGGGGACTATGTCATACCTATTCTCATTGCAAAATTTTGTTGGTGTGGTCTCATTAACACAGACATCCAAAGTAGCCAATATCTGAGTCCACTCTAGCGGTTCTAACACCTCTTCCGGAAAAGGTTCTCTTATGTAAGCATCATCTTCTAAGACCCTCTCTAAGGAATTCTCGTTTCTCCCAAAGACACTACACTCCAATGCTCCGCACATCCATATTTCTTTCTTTTTGCCCATCCACGGATGGTCTGTTGATCCACTTTGTGTTGCAGAATCAAAATCTTCCACGGGCGTTCTAGTTACATCTTGGTAACTATGATTTCTCATATTTACACGTGTTGCGGTTTCAACATGTCTCAAGTATAGATAATCATAACCCCAATCTTGTACCATCTTGAGTTGTCTCATGAATGGTCTTCTAAGGATGATTTCATAGTTATTTTTCTTGCCAAAGTCAACTCTGGCAAAAGTATGCGCATACTCTATACCACAAGAAGACACCACTATCGCTTCTAGCAATCCCATGGGTCTTTCCACATGCCCATCCGCTAACTGTAATTTTATTATGGTTGTTCTAAAGGCGGGCCTACCCCATTTCTCCCATATTCATTTTGTTGCTATGGCAATTCCTGCTCCGCTGTCAAGTATGGCTTTCGTTTCAATCCCATTGTACCTGACAGGCAAAGTGGCATTACCATCTTCTCCTTCGCAGTACTCTCCTACTTTGTTCAGAGGTACCGGTCTTACATTTGATCTAGGCTTCTCGATCTCATCTAGCTCTTTTTTTAGGAACCTTAACGGGATTTTGATCCCAATTTTTTCCAAGCATTTTCCTATATCCGTCCACATACTTGGCCTGATTTTCAAAAGTTCTGCCAGCGTAATTGTGCACTTCACTGGCGTGGATAGCAAGTTAGTCAAAATTTTTGTGTCCAATTCTTTTGTCCCCCCTAACCTCTGTGATGGAACTCTCACAATCTCAAACTTTGCCTCAAAATCTCCCATGTACTGTGGCAAAGTTCTTAACGATGCAGGTCTACTGTCTTCGGAGGCTACCGATCCTACGTCACCATAATATGACCTCGCATCAACACTCATTTGTGGTCTATCTAATGTGATTTCAGGAAATGGTGCTGGTCCAGCATCGTCTTCTCTTTTTTGGGCATCTCGGACAACCTTCCATAACTCCTCTGGCCACTGCTCCTCAACTATAGGAACATAGGGTTGTATTTTGGACTACCCTCGAGTCTTGCGACCTTGGTAGTGGTTCTTTCCTATGATCCACTTCTTCTCTAGGCAATTCGTCTACTTTAATGCTCTCGTCTTTGTGCATTGGGGTGACTATCCTATCCTTCAATTCTGGTGGAGGTGGTTGTAGCAATGCTTGAGCAGTTTCAATGAGTTGCTTACACATTTCTAGCCTCTGCTTCTCTAGTTCAGGGTAAGGATGGGTCATCCATCTTTGTTCTAAGGTCTGTCTATTTGCCAATCTAGCCTCATAAGCCTGTAAAATCGTGTCTAAAGGCTCATTCGCTTTGTCCACTAGGACAGATCCTCCTAACTAGCACTCTTGGGTGCTTCAGCTGGTTTAAGGGTTTCAACTTCCCTTTGCTGTGTCTGTTGCTCTTGAGTTGTTTCCAACTCAGCTGTAAAAGACTTTTCTTCTCCTTTCTCCCTTTCTAGTCTCGCTTTCATTCTAGTCCTTCTTGCTCGTCTAGAGTTTCTACGGCTTTTGGAACTCTTACTAGTCTCTCCATCTGTAGGCTTCTTCTCTTGCACTTTTGCTTGTGCTCTTGTGACAACGTTTACTGGAGCAACTTGCTTACTTTCATCTTCTTGTTGTTTAAGCACTTGTTCTTTTGCAATTGTTTCTTGCTCTCTTGTTGTTGTCGTCTCTCCTTTCTTTGCGGCTCGTTCTTTCTCTGATTTGCTGGTAGAAGGAAAGGTAACATGTGGTTGCATTTTACCTTTCTTTCTTGGATTCTTAGGACAATCCAAAATCATATGTGTGACTGCACACTCATTACAATATACATTTATCATGATATCATGGTGTGGACAATCCTTAATCAAGTGATCACTACTACCACATCTGTCACATGGATGTATTGGTTGTTGTGGCAATACTTGATATTGACCTTGAAGTGGCCTCTGATCTACCACATATCTTTGTATTTGAAGCTCATGATTCACATATGCATTTCTAGAAGCTATGGGTCTTTCACTTAAGAACACTTGTTCCGCTATAGGATGATATCTAGGCGGTTGAGACATAACATGCTCAAACCCTGGTGGAGTCTTAGGTCTATAGTCAGGACAATGTTGCGTCGGATGGTCCCCTCCACATGTCATGCACGTTCGTCGTTGAGGAATTCTATAGGCTGGTACTCTGTCAGAGTGGTTGATGCGTTGCATCACATTCTCTATGATTTGCTCCTCAACATTTACTTGGTTTTGTCCTAGATTCCCTCTTTGATCCTCAAGATCAGCGGTTTTCTTTTTCTCATTCGCATCATTCATCTTCTTCTGACCATCTGCATAGAATTCGAAATTGTCAACTAGGTCAACTGCCGCTTTGGTCACCTCCTCCAAGGTTTGGTATCTTTTTATGTATAGGTCCTTTTGGAGATTCTCATTCCTAAGCCCTCTGATGAAGCATAGGATCTGACGTTCTGGCATGGGTAACTCTTGGGTAGGACATCTAGCAACATATTGCTTGAAACGCAGTATTGCATGTTGCAATGTTTCTGTTTCGCCTTGTTTAAATTCCTGACTCTTAGGAAGGGTGTTATGTTTTATGCCTCTCTTGGTGAATTCTTGAACAAATTCATCCAACATTTTCTCAATGTTTGTGAACTCTCTCCGGTTCAATAGTTCAAACCATGCTTGTGCATTGTCCTCCAATGTAAGTCCAAAACCTTCATATTGCGTGTGGAAGTCCTCTACTCGTTTTGCTCGTAGGACTTGCTTGAAAGCCGAGACATGGGTGTATGGGTCTCCTATGCCATTGTACTTTCTATTTACCCATTTTATTAGCTGAGATGGTCTTATACTTTGGGGTGCAAAGTATGGAACCATACTCCTCTCTGGTATCGTTTCATCTCTCCTTATCGCTCTAGGGGGAAATCCAGGTGGTGGTCCCCTCTTTGGAATTCTCTTAGAGGTTCCTGTGTTTGGTGGATGTATCTGAGGTCCTTCATTGACCAAATATCCACTCATCTCTAATTTGGTTCGCGGATTTGTGCTTTCTACAGCTCTATATTCTCGTCCATACTTGTCAACAAATAAAGATGTCCATTGTCGGTCGACCTCGTATGTATAGACATATAAGAGCTTGTACTCTGTCAGCTCATCTGGCTAAGGCTCTAAGCAACTGTAAAGGTTGAATTGATCTCCATTAATATACCTATATAGTCCTTCACTTTCATGGTTATACGTCCAAACTCTCTCCACAAAATTGGTCTTTATGTACTGTAGGTTTGGAAGATCTATTCTGGGCGGGTGCTCATCTATCCTTGCAATCCATGTGCTTGTATAAGCTGAGTCTGAGTCTGATGTAGACATGACTTCAAGGATTAATAGCTCTAGCTTGCTGTAGTAATACCTCTCTCAGTGTGTTCAAGTATTTTGGTCAGGGAAAATCCAAAACTATGTCCAAAACCGTGAGCGTTTTCTCACAATTCTCTCAAATTGTCGGTTTTAGACACCCCTGTCTTCCAGATGCATTTTGAGCTCAAGGTCTTGAAAAAACATCATTAAAAGCCTCAACTTTTCTTTTCGTTCAGGGGTATCTAAAACTAGCTTTTTGGGCAGTTCTGGGAGAAAACAGTCAAAGTTTTTGACATAGTTTTGAACTTTTTCAATTCTGAACACTTGGACTAATTGCGGTAAGAACTTAGGAACAAAGCAGAGTTGGGGTTTCCAACATAACACTGCTTGGAGACATACAATTCAAGAGCTGATAGCTGAAATTTGAAAGAAGCGTTGATTTTGCGGGTTCGCTTAACACTTTTGATTGTTTGAGAGCATATACAAGTATCACACAGGTTCTAGACAAGAACACAAGATTCAAACAAGATCAACAACTTTTGGGCAAGTTGAAAAGCGTTTTTGTAATTTTTGGAGAGAGTGTAAACAGGTAGTAGGTTGGGTTTGTGCAAACACTCAATTTGTTTTTGATTTCATGCTCTTAAGGTCTGGTAATTTTTATAACTCGAAGGCTATGTCAAAGAGAGAGACTGAGAGTAGATTTTCATTAGAAAAGAGCATCAATTTGGAATTGATAGCAGAGACTATGGAAGTCTTAGAACCTATCATTGAGGACTATGTGTCTAATATAACTTCAGAGTCTTCTAGTTTCTACAAAATGGCTTCTGATCTATGCGAGAAAGGACCTGCAATAGCTTGTTCTAGCAGAGTGCCACAGAAGGCAATGGATTATGAAATGACCTCAGTGTACCGATTTGCGAATCAATTTAGGGTAAGAATCTATGCAGATCCCTATAATTACTTTGTTTGTCAAACTGATGATCATTCACGGATGGAATTCATTAAAGAGCTAGCTGTGAAGTATTTGAATGATAGATATGTGGATCGCACTGGTGTCTCCTATAAAGTGGTAAAAGATCTAGACCTAGTAGATAACCTAGGATGAGTGGTTGTAGGGAGGTAGTCGTAGCATAGGCCAACTCCGAAAAAATCATCAATGCGAAGAGAGCATCACCCGGTTAGGGCATGGAAACATCACACAATGAAGTGTAAGAGCGTCATTAGGCACAATGAATAAGAGGATTCAAGAGTTCCTTCTTTCCATCATAGAAAGAATCCATGGAAGGGGCTTTCTCTAATCAGACATGCAATCCTAATCATTAATCACTTTGCACACAATCATGTGATTGAAATTATCCTTCACGTGAATCACCCTAATCACAACTCTTAATCACATCTACACAAGAATGCAATTACCACACCTACTTTGCATTACGGTGGCCATTCCGGTCCATCCCCTCAATGCTACTATGCATGCACACATACTATTCACACACTTTGTAGAGAGAGAAAGAAATGGAAGGTATAGCCTTCACACACCATGGCCAATGGTGTGGATAAAAGATATTAGTATAAAAAGGGATTAGAGATCTAGCATCACACTGATACAATCGAGAATAATAAGAAATAAAGTGCATTTGATTAGTAGAAATTGAGAGGCACTTTTGCAAGATAGATCCAATGGACTCAACACCAAGGCTAATACATGATGGACTCATCATGAAAGATAAAATATAAGGGCCACCACCTAGCTTGGGATGTGGTTAGGACGTATGGTGAGCATCACACATCACTCACACACCAACACATCCAGCTACTCACTCCTCCACCCGAACACAACCAAAGGTTATGTACTTCATCCACTCACATGTGAGTTGACACACATACAAGAGTGAAGAATAGGAGGGAGGAGAGGTGATGGGGGGAAGAGAGAGAGAAACCCAAAATGATTACACCAATCAACCCTTCATCATGGACCATGAATCTGTTGGAATGAGGGTTGCAGAGAAACACACACAGCTTGGAGAAGATGAAGGAAGCTCAAGGCACACAATAGAGAGTGTGTTACTTAGTGTGCAATGGAAAGATAGATAGCCCTAGAGTGATAGGCGTATATACAATGCATGGGAGAAAAAAACTCCTAAAGAGGGAAAAAATGCCCCGGCGGTCCTAGTGTGTTCACACACATCACTACCACATGTATATGGTAACAAATCCCCCCTGGAGTGATGAGGTGAACGAGAGCTGGCACATGAGTAAAGGGAAGTGCCATGCCCCGAGGACAGGATCAGTCCACAAAAGGGAGTAAGCCCAAAGCTTTGCGGAAAGCTTCAAGCTTCTCACGAGACAATGCCTTTGTGAAAAGATCTGCAAGGTTGTCTTGTGTTGGCACATAAGCCAAGTTGATCTCTCCTGCTGAGAGTCTCTCCCTGACATAGTGGTAATGCACCTCAATGTGCTTTGTGCGAGCATGAAAAACTTGGTTCCTCGCAACTGCCAATGCGCTCTGACTGTCAGTGTAGATAGTGTTGGCAGTGTCCTGTCCAACACCCAAATCATCCATAAGGCATCTGAGCCATACACACTCAACCGTAGTTGTAAAGACTGCCCTGTACTCAGCCTCACAACTCGAAGTGGCCACAGTAGGTTGCTTCTTGCTCAACCATGATATACATGAATTGCCAAGCATGAAACAAAAACCACTTGTGGACACTCGCGTGTCAAAACAACCAGCCCAATCTGAGTCCGAAAAAGCATGTAAGTCTGGCGGCAATGATCCCCCCTTGGGATAAAACAAGCCAAGATGTAAAGTGCCAATAAGGTAGCGGAAAATCCTCTTGACAGCCTGCCAATGCTTAGACCCTGGGCTATGCATAAATCTGCTGACCTGTGAGACTGCAAACTGAATATCTGGCCTCGTGTTGCATACATAAATGAGGCAGCCAACAGCAGTTTGGTAAAGAGTGACATCAGCAGGATCGCCAGCATCATGTAGACTCAACTTAAAACTTATTTCCATGGGAGTGGCAATAAGTTTGCAATCCTCAAGTCCAAACTTACATAGCAATGTCTCTATGTAACTTTTTTGACACAAGGCAATACCACCATCACACTGCTTAAACTGTATACCCAAGTAATGATGCAACAACCCCAAATCTTTCATCTTGAAAGTAGCATTCAAATCAGCCATAAATTCAGCAATGTGTCTCTCATTTGGTCCAGTGATCAACAAATCATCAACATAAAGAACCACAATGAGAAGTACATCACCCTCACACTTTACAGACAATGTGCTTTCTATTGGACTGTTTTACAAAAGCCTTGTTTGACCAAATGAGTGTTAGATTTCTCATACCAAGCACGAGGAGATTGCTTCAGCCCATACAAAGCCTTCTTACATCTACACGCTTTGTCCTCTTGTCCTTTTATGACAAAACTGCGAGGCTGTGTTACATAAACTTCCTCAAATATGTCACCATTCAAGAAAGCAGTAACAATGTCTGATTGATGTAGGCTAAAAGCATGCTTTGGTGGTACAAAAAGGACTGTCCTTGACAACACCTTTGACAAATCTTCGAGCTACAATTTCTACATGTCACATGAAAAACTACCTATCATACTATATATCAGTGGGGATAGATCTTCATTAGGAGAATCTAAAAACACAAGGTCCGAAAAGTTTTGACCTAAACTACAAAAAATTTACCAGTCCCCACTTTTTCATTGGTAGAAGTAAAATAGGTCCTTTTTTGGTACCACCAAACCACGCTTTCACCCTGTACATCCCAACCAAAATGAGCTGCCAATGCACATAGAAAACGCACAGTAGTCGTACGACAAGTGGGAGAAAAAGTCTCTTCATAATCTATGCCTTTTTGCTGTGCATAACCCTTTGCAACAAGTCGAGGATTTTGGTGATCGATCTCACCATCCGGCTTGCGTTTCAACTTGTAAACCCACTTCGTACCAATGGCCTTTTTTCTAGGAGGCAAATCACATAAAGTCCATGTGTCATTTTCTATAAGTGCATCATATTCTGATTGCATGGCAACCATCCAATTTTCTGAATTTTGTGCTTCATCGAAAGTCAAAGGCTGCTGAACATCATGTAAGCTAGACACAGCCAAAGCATAAGCATCTGATGCATAAGATGCATGGCGAGAGCCTGAACGAGTAAGACTAGACAAAGGTGCATACAATTTACTGTCACACAAAGTGTGCACTAGCCATTTTGGCATACCTCTAGCCTGCTCATTTTCAGCCCTTTCCTCATCAAGTACATCATGTAAATCTGCATCAGTAATAGGCCGATCTAAAACATTTTCAGAAACCCCCATAGGCTGTACATTTGCGTCATTGGAACTTACATTCGTATTTCCACCACACTGAAAAGAGGCAACAAAGTGTCATAAATGTCCTGTGAGCTTACATTACTGTCTCTAGTACATGATAGCAAGGGTTGAACAAAATCTTCCACAAACACTACATCCCGAGAAACCAGAATACGTTTTTTTGGTGGATGATACAACCTGTAACCTTTGATTTCAGCACTATAACCAACAAAAATACATTTGACAGCCTTATCATCCAATTTTATGCGCTGCACTTGTGGAACCAAAGCATATGCCAAACATCCAAAAACACGCATGTGCTGAATAGAAGGTGTTATATCATGCCATGCTTCATATGGAGTAATAGAGTGCAAAGCTTTTGTAGGACACCTGTTAAGTACATAAGTGGCACACATAATGGCCTCAAGACAAAAAGAATGCGGCAAAGCTTGACTTTTGACCATACATAGTGCCATTTCCATCAGTGACCTGTTTTTCCTCTCAGCAATACCATTTTGCTGAGGTCTATAAGGCACTGTACATTGGTGTTTTATCGCACGACTAGCCAGAAATGCATTAAATTCATGAGACATATACTCCCCCCCTCGATCGGAACCGAGGGTGCCCATAGTACATTTCGAGACATTTTCAGCCATAGCCAGAAATTGTTTGAAGCACATAAAAACTTCGGACTTCGCTTTAAGCGGAAATACCCATGCATGCCTGGAGTAATCATCAATGAAAGTCACAAAGTACAGGTAATTGCCCAAGGACGGAGTTTGCATGGGCCCACAAACATCACTATGCACAAGCTGCAATCTGCATGTGGCCCGAACTGAACCATCCTTTGGAAATTTAGAACACTACATCTTACCCAAAATACAGCCTTCACAAACATGTTTGACAGGTGCTTCAAGAGGTGGCAAAGAAGCAACCATATCAGATTTCTGCAAACACAGCAAACTGGCAAAATTCAGATGACCAAAACGTGTATGCCAAAGTTTTGCATCGGAAATAGCCCTTGAATTTTCAACAGCATTTGCAAAATTTTGTCCACACTTGTCATACAAAGTGAGGTTATACACCCCACGGCACAAAAGCCCATATGCAACAATTTCATCATCAAAACTGAGATCATGAACTGTACATCTGTCATCCACAAATTTGACTACAAGTCCAAGTCTAGCAAGTGCGGATACAGACAAGAGATTCTTCTTGATCCCAGGTATATAAAGTGCATCAACAAGTGTGAAGGAACTGCCATTAGCAGCAGTGAGCACAATCTTTCCAACTCCCTAAACTAGATAAGAGGCATTGTTGGCACAAGTGACTGAATTCCCATGAGGGACAGACTCAAGAGAGGTAAACAATTCACGATGTGAGGTAATGTGCTTTGTAGCACCACTGTCGAAATGCCACACATGTGAATCTGCAGCAAACTGACAAGCATGCATCATGGACATCAGGATTGTAAGTGCACTCTGCGCTAAAAGCCCATTCTGCATCAACATCAGCATTACAGTCTCCTTTCACAGAAGACTCAACAATGGTTGCATTTGTAGTGGAACCAGCATTTGCAGTGGAACCACCCACTTTCTTCTTAGCCTCTTTGGCCTTCAACTTAGGACACGACTTGATCAAGTGATCATTGGCTTTACAATAATGGCAACGCATCTTCTTTTTGCCCTTATCACCAGAATTTCCAGACGAAATGCTGCCAGCAGAAGCATTAGGAACATAATTTTTTCCATTTACAGCAGAACCATAAGAAGTGGCTGCATTGCTGTTACCACCCTTTCTTTGAGAAGCAATAAAAGCCTGTTCAACTGCACGTTGTCTAGTCCTGTTTTTTCTGGATAGTGACTCTTGCAACAGCTATGTGCATAATGCATCAAACTTGACAAATTCTGGATTTCCTTGGGTCATAAGTCTCCAAGTACTGGCAAAACTCTGGTAAGAATCTGGTAAGGCATCAAGAACACTCTGCACAAGGGAACTGTCTGAAATAACTTGACCTGCAGAAATAAGTTGCTCATTGATATCCTTGACACTAGCAAAGAAAGTGTCCATATCATCTTCCTCATACATAATCTTCGACTCCCGCTCTTTACACAACAAAGCAATTTTAGCCTCATTGCGGCTTGCATAAAGACCTGCTAGAATATCACAAGCTGTTTTGCAGATTTTTCTTGAACAGATGTGAGGAACAATGGTTCGCTTCACAGACAACGCAATCAATGCATGAGCCTGCGCATCCGTAACATCCCAACGAGCTTGTTCTGCCGTAGGCAAAACAACTCTAACAGCTGCAATCCTTGCAGCAAGACCTGCAACATCCTCAACATCGCCTACATCCTCAGAACCAGGACGTACATCAATGCCCTGCACAATGTTCCAGACACCCTTTGACACAAGAACATGTTGCATCATATAAGCCCACATAGGGTAGTTGTCCCCATCCAACTTGTCCTCAGCAGCAAACATCTTCAACACATCTGTGTTGTTGTTGTCAGCCATGGTAAATGCTGCACCTGATATGAAAACTGGCCGAAAATAGGAGAAATGGAGCGGGAACAAGCTGTGCTATATAGCACAAACCCTAGAAGACTATAAGGCACATGTTATGTAGAAAACGACAGTGACAGAAATTTTGCACAAAATGACGAAATAGCCTGTGCAGTACTGCTTGTAGTGGAAACGGAGGCCGAAATGAGCCCAAATCAAAATTCTGAGCCCAAAATATTTGTTGACCTGAGAACGCTCTCCAAATCTCACTGAAATCGGAGAAAATGAGCAGGCGTGTGCTGGAGCAGCTGGCGACTAAGTCCGGGAGGATGTGACCTGCTCTGATACCAATTGTTGGAATGAGGGTTGCAGAGAAACACACACAACTTGGAGAAGACGAAGGAAGCTCAAGGCACACAATAGAGAGTGTGTTACTTAGTGTGCAATGGAAAGATAGATAGCTCTAGAGTGATGGGCGTATATACAATGCACGGGGAAAAAAAATCCTAAAGAGGGAAAAAATACCCCGGCGGTCCTAGTGTGTTCACACACATCACTACCACATGTATATGGTAACAGAATCCCACTAGCTACACAAATATGCATATTGTGTAGAACACAAGAGGGTGAATTGAGTTACGACATGGGAGAAATCCATTATGGTGGTGAGAGGTGGTTGATGTTGATGCGTGCACCAAGATGCTTCATTACCACCCAATATGTGTTTCCATAGAGGTTCTACGGGCCGTGCCACTCCACAAAGCCTCACCAATGGTGCTAGCAAGACCTTGCAGCATACGATGTGCTGGATGATTTAGTGCAATTTATACCTGCGACATGATAGCGAGTGCAATTGTGTGTGATATTTGTAGTTTGTGAAAATCACTAGAAGTGTGATATTGTGAGAGAGAAACCTATCTAATGCATGGTGCATGATAGGTTCTCTAGATTGAGAATAGATGACATGTCAGCAGCTGGAGTTGTGATGCTGTGTGTGCTTGTTGATTTTTTGTGTGATGGTGACCTCTCCTTATATAGGAGAGAGAGGGTAAAATTTCCTATATTTTTTATTAGGTGGGCAACCTACACCATGTCACCATGGGTCGGCCATGTCTGCTGCATGATTCTTGTGATAGAGGCCCACAAAGAGGAAATAGTAGAGAAAGAGAGAGTAAGGTAGAGGGATGGGGGTTGAGAGAGGGGAGAGGGGATTTTACAAGAATTTGTCGAGGGTGGTTTGTCGTTGGAGAAGATAAATCCACTACTTATAGTGGTAGTGGCTCTAACTTTGGCCAATACCTCATTTAATATGGCTTTGTTTCTCTCATTCATGCCCTAGATTTCAAATCTAGAGTAAAATATATACAATGATTTAAATTTCATTACAGGAAGAGAGAGATTATGAGGGGCGTAGGTGTAGAGTAGAAAGATATGGTTACAAGGGTTGATATTGCTGTTCAAAAGAGTAGGCATGGACCACCTAATTGGCGCTTCTGTAACTCAAAGCTTGCTTGGTCAAGACTTCTTTGCGTCATGTCATTTGTAGCGATCATAATCGAATGGAAATCAACACGGTTGCCGTCATTTATTGAAGTCGTTGGCATGAGGCGCGTATGTATGATATTGTGCACATGTGTGTGAATGATGATGGCTTTAATTCAATATTATCAGTTTATCGGCTGATTTGTGAGAGCTTTTGGTGGTGATTGTGAGAGTGGGATGTGTGTTGATGAGTAGGCTCTGTGTGTGTATGTGTATGTGAGTGTGTATGTGTGTGGAGGGACTATAAAAACAACAACTTCATCTATGGAGAGCTTGGAGAGAGAGAGAGAGAGAGAGAGAGAGAGAGAGAGAGAGGAAAGGAACAAAAACAAGTGAAAGATTCAACCAAGATAGAGAGAGTGGGAGGGAGAGAATGGTGGGCCAAGGAAGAGAGAGAGAGAGAGAGAGAGAGAGAGAGAGAGAGAGAGAGAGAGAGAGAGAGAGAGAGAGAGAGAGAGAGAGAGAGAGAGAGACAAGGGGGGGGGGGGGGGGGGGGGGGGGGGCGCTCCATGGATGGAAGAGGACAAGGTGGGGAGAGGTGATAATGAGGAGGAGGTCCCTCTATTTGCTTTTGTAAGAAAGGTGGTGGCCATGGTTGTACAAACCATCGAGTGCCCCTTTTATTTACTAATATATAGCTTCTAATAATTTGAAAGTGGAGCCATATGAGAAGAAAGTGATGGAGGGAGATGATTGCGAGTGGCTCCGTCGGTACTTGGGGACAAAGACTCCTTACCATGCAAGATTGAGGGTTTCAGGTGAAAGATTTTATGAAAGTTTTTTATATATTTATTTTGATCATAAAGTGGTCGTTCATACACAATGCACTTGAGAATTGCCGACAAGAGGGGGGGTTCCATAGAGAGAGCTAGACCGAGTTCTAAAGGTGGCCCTTGTTAGCCCTCGGTACTTGGGGACAAAGACTCCTTACCATGCAAATTGACGGTGTGAGCGGGATGAAAACGCACAGAACGCCTCTATAACGACCCGACACACACTCTTGGAATGACACACACACACACACACACACAGTATTTGAGAAATACACCAGATACAACCACAAAGTTAAGCAGAGGCTTCACTCACCGGAGAAGATTACACAGAAAAACAACAAAAAAAGAGTGAGAAATTTGAAAAAATGGACAGCTCCATCACGTCCGGAACGGCCCAAAACCCCAATCTACAATGTCAAAGTGCTCAAATCCGACCTCGGATGAGCAGTTTACGGCCAAAACAGGCTCCAAAAACCCCAAAAACACAGTTGCGACTGTTCCTCCTCTTCTCTCCAGTCTTTTTCTGCTCTTCTCTCTGTTTTTTCAGTTCCCACACTTAGCTTTATTAGTTGGGCACCCTTGGCCTTTTAGTTGACCTCAAACAGACCCTGAACATACCAAAAACTGACCTCGCAGTGCATAGTTGTCACCCTGCTGCATCATACGCACACCTGGCACTCAGCTTTTCTCAATAATGCATCCTGCAACCACGTGAAGTGGCCCCAAAATGTGGTCCTCATGATGACCTTTCTGCATAAGTATCACAAGAAAACACCCACTGAGGCGTTCCGGGGCGGGCAACAAGAAGAGCAACCTCTAGACACCCTTCAAGGCTCCCGTGCTGCTCAATGGGGCTGGGGCACAACACAACAAAAACCAAAACAACAAACCCACAGCCAAATCCCAACTACACAAGGGGCACCACCTAGTTTAAGAGCGAACTAGGACGCAAAAGAGGAGAATCGTTAGAGCAACCCACAAACAAGCAAGGAATTTACACTAACCCTAACACCAATGGAACACTCTCACACACTAAAACACAAGAGAGAGAGAGAGAGAGAGAGAGAGAGAGAGAGAGAGAGAGAGAGAGTGCTCGGGCTGCTTTGAAATGTATCGGCAATGATCAAGCAAACACAACTATATATTTAAGAAAGAGAGAGAAAGGGGGAGGGGGTGCTTGTTGCATTAATACCTTCTTACAAATCTGTCATGACAAATCAAAGTGAGATTAGTATTTGTTCAACATAGCTTGCGTAAATTTCACCACAACACATCACAAAAAAAAGCCACCCCAATCACTGTCTTAAAGCCAGGGGAGTCCTCTCCACCCTGTCGCCCTCTTACATTATGTGGGATTTATGGCTAGATTGATGACAACACCAGAGACAAGCTATCAAGAACTTAACAAAAAACACCAAGACACTTACGCATCATTGTTGTCCATTACTTCACGTTGGAAGGGAGACAAAGTATCCAAGCTTAGTCCAAATCCACCCTCCTTGATTCAGCAATTGTTGGGCTTACACTAGTAGGAGAAATGATAGATTTCCTACTCTCAATTGAATGATCACTCTCTCTCTTACAATGGCATAGAGTTCCCTTTCTAATCCCCTATTACAACACATGCACATGCATAAGAAATGGTTTGGAAGATGGGATGCATGTCACTTGGTCAAGGAGGCGTCGATCGACTCCCAAGTTAATGAGGCCTTCTTACAATGCCAATGTATCACGGCTTGGGAGAAATCCGGAGGTTCTCACTTCAGCCATTACACGAGGTAGCCGAACCCATCCCTACATCCTTGAGCCCATCCCATTGAGTGTGATCCACACCATTGCCTCCATTCGTCTTAGCTCCCATTCTCTACGTTGCTAGTGAGGCGGTCCGGGGCGGGCAACAAGAAGAGCAACCTCTAGACACCCTTCAAGGCTCCCGTGCTGCTCAATGGGGCTGGGGCACAACACAACACAAACCAAAACAACAAACCCACAGGCAAATCCCAACTACACAAGGGGCACCACCTAGTTTAAGAGCGAACTAGGACGCAAAAGAGGAGAATTGTTAGATCAACCCACAAACAAGCAAGGAATTTACACTAACCCTAACACCAATGGAACACTCTCACACACTAAAACACGAGAGAGAGAGAGAGAGAGAGAGAGAGAGAGAGAGAGAGAGAGAGAGAGAGAGAGAGAGAGAGAGAGAGACAGAGAGAGATGGTGCTCGGGCTGCTTTGAAGTGTATCGTTAATGATCAAGCAAACATATATATATATATATGTAAGAAAGAGAGAAAAAGGGGGAGAGGGTGCTTGTTGCATTAATACCTTCTTACAAATCTGTCATGACAAATCAAAGTGAGATTAGTATTTGTTCAACATAGCTTGCGTAAATTTCACCACAACGCATCACAAGAAAAAACCACCCCAATCACTGTCTTAAGGCCAGGGGAGTCCTCTCCACCCTGTCGCCCTCTTACAGTATGTGGGATTTATGGCTAGATTGATGATAACTCCGGAGACAAGCTATCAAGAACTTAACAAAAAACACCAAGACACTTACGCATCATTGTTGTCCATTACTTCACGTTGGAAGGGAGACAAAGTATCCAAGCTTAGTCCAAATCCACCCTCCTTGATTCAGCAATTGTTGGGCTTACACTAGTAGGAGAAATGATAGATTTCCTACTCTCAATTGAATGAACACTCTCTCTCTTACAATTGGCATAGAGTTCCCTTGCTAATCCCCTATTACAACACATGCACATGCATAAGACAATGAGCTTCCACTCAAGAGCTCCTTCTAGAGAGGTTGAGCTTGGCTTCTCAAGCTATAGCATAGTGCTCTTGCTTATGGCTCCCCCCTTTTGTGCTAGCTACACCCTCCTTTTATAGCAATTTTGAAGGCTAGGGTTACTCCTCTAACCATGGTTGGGTTAGATTTTCAGCAATTTATCTAATTTCTTTTGCTTGGAATTATCAAGAAGTTGGTGGGGAAAGAGAGAGGAGAGAAATGGAGGTGATAGGACTTTTCATAGTGGGTTAGTGTTAGTAGAGTTAGTATTAATTTACAAATGGAATTGGATATTTACAATGGGAGTATCCATGTAGGATAAAAATAAGGAAGAAAAACTCTTAAGAGGTAAGAAAAGGTGGATTTCTTACAAGGTTGATGCTCCAAGTGTCTTGAGTAGGGCCAATTTTGACGCTTGTTGACGGTCCACTAGCTTTGACGGTACATTTTTTCTCCACTCTTGACCTTCCTTGAGAGACAAGGTAATTGAAGCTGAGTAATCAACCACCATGATGCTGTCTTTTAAGAGAAGAGGCTGAATTTTGTGGTTTTTTTGATAGATATGGATAAATTTGAGGAGGAAAAATGAGACTATGTGGTCAATTTTGGAATGGAATTGTGTGTGGGAGGTATGAGTTCACCATGGTTTCTCTTATTCTTCAAGGTTGAGGAGAAGGTGAGTAGGGTGCAGAGAGGAGTGGTGAGAGAGGTGGGGATGATGAGTGGAGAAGTGTGTGTGAAAGAGGAAAATGATAAAGTGGAAGAGAGAGTGTGGCTGCATAGCATGGGAAAACTGGGGTCCACTAATAAAATCATAGCTCACAGCTCGTAGCTCAAAAAAATATGAAAAAAGTTGAGGCAAAAGTTCAGCCCATGAGATACAACTTTTGTTTGTATGACCTTTTCAAATTCGGAGAGCAAGTGAACTTTAAAAATTCAGCAAAACCGACCGTTTTTTTCCACTGCAAAGGTCCTTGTGGGGTCCTTCTTTGGATGATTCTTTTGAATACCTCCAAGAGTGAGCCCTCCATAGTGCATGTATGCATGCCACCTACCCTTGAACTTATTTGGTAGGTCTATAATTGAAGATATTGTTGAGATTAGGATATAAGTGAATAGTACAACTAAGAAAATCAAATATTGAGGGGTCTAAAAAATATGTACATGTCAAATATAAATAATATAAGTGGAAAAAATATAAAGGGGTCAAAAGAAATCTCTCTCATTATGAGGTTACCATAAAAAGATAAATATTTTTGGTGTTCTAATTTTTTAGAAAAAAAACAAAATAGATGTAGGAAGGAAAAAATCACAATAGTGAAAAAATATACACATAAATAAAACTAGTTTTTTTGGATTTTTGTTGGGGTGGAGTTACACCAAATATAAGAGAAGCTTACATGAAAATATTTCTATATGGAATAAAGAGTATGAAAAATGGTAAGAAAAATTGTGGTAATGGTGAGGCAATGTACAGAGCATAAATAACACACACCTAGGTAGAAATATTTAAATAAATACCAAAATAATTATGAAAAAATCTTTTATTTAGGCCCTATATACAAATAAATATTTACATACGCATGGGCCATAATATACTTATATTTTTTATATTTTTTGGCTCAACTAGCCCAATGCCTAGCTAATTGAGGGTTTTTTATTTCAGTAAGGAGATATGGGAAAAGTCCCCTAACTCACACGCACCTATATACAGTGAAATGGTAGGGATAGCCATAGTGTTTGGGTGAATTTGGTAGGGTGGATTAACTTACTATGGTAATTATGGAGAGCCGAAAAACGGCTATCATTAGCCCTCCCCAAGGATGATGGTATATTCATGTACCATCATAGAGCATCTTTTCCAAAGAGAGTGCTTCAGAGTCCTTGACGAGATCTTCATTGTTTGGCCCCTCAGAATTTTGGCTAGAGTTACACTCATGCTTCATGTAACAATACTTATATGAGACAGTGGCCTTTTGACAGATCTTTGGTAGATCCTTTGGTAGAAGGCGACTCAAATAGGGCTTCAAGCGATACCCGTTTACTTTCCTGGAGTGCTCTTTACCATTCAAGTCCATAAGCTGATAGTAACTTGAATTGAAAGCCTTCTTGACTATGTATGGCCCTTGCCATCTTGTTTCAAATTTGGCATCAAAACGATTATCGAGTCGATTGTCATACCTTAGCACAAGATCTCCTTCATTGATGCCTTTGTCCTTCAGTTTCTTGTCAAGCTTCTCCTTTGTCTGTGTGGCTTTCCTCTTATAGCACTCGTATGCTGCTTCTCTTTTCCACTCAAGCTCAGCTAAGGTAAGAAGTCGATCCATCCATGCTTCTTGATCATCTTGTGTTGATTTGCCATGAAGTCGCATTGTTGGAATGTTTAGCTCAATTGGCTGTAAAGCCTCTTGACCATAGACCAAGTGAAATGGTGTGAACTCCGTGGCTTCCCTATATGTGGTTCGATACGCCCACAAGGCACCATCCAAGAAGTCATCCCACAACTTTGTCTTGTTTTTCACCATCTTTCTAATGATGCCTGCAATGACACCATTAGCTTTTTCTACCAAACCATTTGATTGGGGATAGTAGGGTGTACTGTGACGATGTAGAATGTGAAGTTCTTCACAGACTTCTGTGAGCAATCCCTTTTTAAACCCTGGACCATTATCAGAAACAATCTCCAAAGGTGTGCCAAATCTACAACAAATGTGAGTGTAGACGAATTTGCTCACTGTCTTCTCATTTACCTTTGCCACACTTTGTGCTTCCACCCACCTAGTCATATAGTCTACAGCCACTAGAATGTAGGGTTTACCATTTTTTGTCCTAGGCAGAGGACCCATAGTATCAATGCACCACTTTTCAAACGGTCCATTTGCAAGCATGATTTGCCTTGGACCATAAACCAATCTTCTATTCCCATTTACCTGACAATTGTGACAACTTTTACACCAATGTTGGACATCCACATGCAGACTTGGCCAAACATACCCCGCAAGCAAAATCTTCTTCACAGTTAATTCTTGGGCAAAATGACCACCACATGCTTCTTCATGCAAACCTTTTAGAATGGCTGGAATTTCCTCAATAGTTGGTACTCTTCTGCATACTTGATCCCTCCCTCTTTGATAGAGGGAGCCTTCTAGGAAGAGATATGCGCTTGCCTTCTTCATGAGTCTCCTCTTCTGAGCCTTCGTGAAGTCTTGTGGAAACTCGCCCTCCAAAATGTAGCTAATAATGGGAGTCAATGACTCCAATCCCTGGTATCTCGGTTGCTTGACAGTTGCTGCCACCATGATGACCTGCACTTCTTTCTCAACACATGTAACTACTTGCTGTGCAAGTAAATCGGCATCTTCATTCTGTTTCCTAGGAATATGATATAGTTGCACTTCTTCAAATTGATTAAACAATCTACGAATGGCATGAACTTTTGTCCGTAAGCTTTCATTCTTGCATGCCCAAATGCCTAAAATCTGTTTAACAATGAGAAGTGCATCTCCCTTTACCATGAGACGTTGTATCCCTTGGCCAATGCACATCTTCAAACCATGAATTAGTGTGTCGTATTCTGCTTCATTGTTGCTAGCTGAACTTGGTAGATTGAACTTTTCTTTCATGACCACCTCTCCACTTGGGTTGAGCAACACTAGCCCTCCCCCTGCTTTTCCTGTGGCTCGACGAAAAGCTCCATCAAAGAACAAGGTAAAAGCATTAGGAATACTTTTTGGTGGTGGACAATGGTAGGGTATTTACTTCAGGCACCTTAATCTCCTTTTCGTACACCCTATAAGTGAGAATCCCTGCCAATTGTGCACGCACACTATCTTCTACCTTGAAAGAGTATTGAAACTCTTGCAACTCCATAATCCACTTTGAGATCCTAGTACTAAGATTCATTTGAGATGACACCCAAGGGAACAAATTTTCTGCAGTGAGAATTACAAAAGGTTTTGGTAGCAGGTAGGATCTAAACTTTCTCACCGCAAACATGAGAGAAAGCATCATGAGTTCTGCTTCTGTGTAGTCTCTCTCCAAAGCATTCATGACCCTAGTAGCAAAGTAGATGGGTCGCATCCTTGTACTGTGGGGATCTTGTTGTAGCAACACAACACCAATTGTTTCTTTCCCAACACTAGAGCTAACAAAGAATGTGTACTCCCAACAAGGAGGCATGAGTGTTGGTAGCTCTGACAAAATGGCTTTAATGTTACAAAAGTACTCTTCAAGCTCATCAGACCATGCAAATTCTACTTGTTGTGTCAACTTTTGCAAAGGATGAAGCAACTCCGAAGCTAAGTGAATAAAGCGTGACATATACTTCACTTTTTGAATGAATGATATGACCTCTTTGAGATTCTTGGGTGAGGGGAGCTCAATAAGAGCCTTTGCCTTTGAAGGATCCACCTCAATGCCTTTATAGGAAACCTTGTGACCAAGCAAGATCACTTCATCCTCAGCTATGTGACACTTGTCGGGGTTGAGTTGACCTCCCATGTCATAGAGCTTCTTTAAACCTTCTTCTACCCTTTGTAGATGCAATGATTTTGAGCTATAAATGCAAAAATCATCAATAAAAACCCTAATGGACTTTCCAAAGAATGCTTGAAACACCATGTTCATGAAGCGTTGGTAAGTTGCAGGAGCATTTGTCAGGCCAAATGGCATGACTCTAAAAGCATAACAACCCCAAGGAGTGATAAAGGTTGTTTTCAATTGATCCTCCAATGCGATACCTATTTGAAAGTAACCCGAGTAGCCATCACACACAGTGTACTTCTCATGACCAGCTACTTCATTTAGTATCTCATCCTGAAATGGGAGGGGAAAGTGATCTCTTTTTGTTGCCTCATTAAGTGGACGATAATCCACACACACCCTCCACTTGCCGTTTTTCTTAGGAGTGACAACAACGGGAGAGACCCACTCTGAATTCTCCACTGGATAAATGAAACCTGCTGCTAGAAGCTTTCTTACCTCCTTGAGTAGAGCCTGCTCCTTAATGACTCCTAGCCTTCGTAGCTTTTGAGCCTTAGGTGTGGCCTCTGGCTTCAACTCAATCTTGTGTTGAACAACATCTACTCCACGCACATCGGTGTAGTCTTTAGCAAAAAGCCTCGGAAATTTCCTTAGCACACATTTGAACTCCTCTCTTTCATCCTTTGTAAGTGTTGTAGACAACATACCTTCTAACATTCCTTCATCTTCCACCTTTTGGTTCTCTTGAGGACCTACCTCCTCCAAGCCTTGACAAGAGGTCTCTTGGTTGCTTGGCTTAAACCTTACCCCCATGACTTCGATGGAAGACTCCTCTTCAGTAATGTTGCCGCTACTTTCTTCTTCTGAAGTGCTATCGGTCCAACCTTCTTCCGTCTCACTTTGAGATGATTCTTCATGGAGCTCCTCTTGGCGTTGCTCCTTCATGTCAAAGACAACCTTCTTATGATTGTCATTCCTGCAAATTAATTTCCCACTCTCCCAATCCTGCAAAGCTCGCATTTTCATTAGCCATGGTCTTCCTAGGATAAATGGGTAACCATTTCCCTTGGTAGACATGACATAGAAATCCACTGCCTTCTTAATGCCAAAGGCCTCCACAAAAACATTTTTACAAATGCCTACGCACCTAGCCTTGCTATTGTTTGCCATTTTCACTTTGATTTCAGGTGTCTCATGGATGTGCATGCCTAGTCTTTGCATGAGCCCTTCTGTCATGATGAAAATTTGTGCACCCCCATCCACTAGACCTTTCCTAACCAATTTTCCTTTTATGTAACAATCTAGCACAGGTGTAATATCCTCGTTCATTTCAGCATGTGCAATTTTTACAACAGGAAAACTCTCTTTTACCTTTCTCCTAGTGCTAACTGCCTTTGTTAAATCCCTCCTAACTTGTGGGCATAATGCAAGAAACTGAGGCCATGAGATATCAGGACCCTTACCTCGCATGTCTTCCAACAGGTTGTATGGAGCCATACCATGTCCAAGAGGGAAGTCTTGGAGATTGATACGACGTCGAGTCCTCTTAGCTTCCTTGGTCTCCTTTGCCTTCTTGCCTTGTCCATGGTCACTCTGTGATGGGACACCCTCTTTCTCTTTACCTTTTCCTCGGCCACGCTTAATGCCATTTTGCTTCCATGTCAACCTCATTTGAGTTTGTCACCTCTACCACATGCACATTTGGATCTGGCAAAGGTGAAACTCCTTCTACCCCTTGTGGAGGTGGTCTTGGTCCATTTGGTCTTCGTAGAAGACTTGGTTGTTGACCAATTCCTTCACCTGCATTCATCACTGGGTAATTCAAGTTAGGTCTCCCTGGCTCCCCACGGGGCCAAGGACAATTATACATCCCATGTCCAGACTCTCCGCAATTCCAACATTGTAAGACTCTCCTAGTTCGTGGCTCTCGCTCTTCTGACTTCTTTGCTTGTCCCTTTGGACCTACAGCTTGTGCAAGGTGAATTGACAGGCTGCTTAAAGATTCATTTAACTTCTCAATCACTTCAGCCGTTACCTCAGGAAGCTCCCTAGATGTTGATGCTTGTGACTTAACTTTGGGTCTAAGACCTTCTATTGGAACCTCTCTCCTTAAGCACTTGAGTTTCCTATACTTCTCAGCAGCCCTAGTTTCAGCTGCATCAAAAGTAGCAGGTGCACCCGCCTCAACTTTTACCTTAAGGTCAGGAAAAGAGTCGGCTATGAACCTCTCCTTCTTTAAAAATTCTGCACCATCACCAGGGTTAGCAACATTTCGTATCCATAGAGCCCAAAGACGTAGAAACTCTTACTTGTACAAGTAGTAGTCATCTAAGTCTTTTTGCTTATGAGAAACAATGTCTTGCCATATTTTTTGAGTGTTTTGGGGATCAAAGAAGTATTTCTTGAAACGATTCAAAACTTCTGTGTAATTCCCCTTAACTTCCTCAGGCAAAAGAGTCAAACCAAGTGCTAGCATCTTTCCTAAGGAACACCTCAAACATTTCTACACGTTCTTGATCAGTTATTATCCTCTTGATATGGCAAGACATCTTGAAATTTGCTAAAAATAATTCTGCATCCTCTCCAGGCTCTCCAAAGAAAAGAGGATACCCAGACATTTGGCGTTGGCTTTCCATTGAATTGATTTCAAAGTGACACCCGTTTTTGTTTTTCTTTCTTAAAAAGATTTACACAATAATGTTTTTAGCTTGCAATCTATTCTACAACAAAATAAAGATATTCACATCAAACGACCTATGATAATCAATAAGAGGTAGGATGACAGGGTTTGGTGATGCGAGAATTTCTCCTACTCTTTGGGCACCAAACATGAACACCATACGTTGTTGAAAATGGATTTTCCTACTAATTGCAATGTTTATTCTAATGTGTGGAGTGAAATGGAAGGGGAAAACCTCTATTCCTGGGCCATTCTCCATGGTCTATGCATGACCTAATGCTTAAAACAAAACAAAAATATAGACGTCCAAACTAAGGTCGTACCTAATGAGAGGCAAAATAAAAGGATTTACTGAAGCGTTTATCTCGGCCAACTAAGAGGACCTAAAATTCTACGAATGACACGTTGAAATTGCAACTTAGTACTAACAATTATGTGTACCTTTTGCCTTGCAATGGGAATGAAGGGATCATACAAATTTTCGTGATTCATGCAAACTACTTGACTATGCTAAAGGTTGATTCTACACAAAAATACACAAGCCGTTCCTCAGTGGGGGCACCAATTTGAGGCGGTCGGGGCGGGCAACAAGAAGAGCAACCTCTAGACACCCTTCAAGGCTCCCGTGCTGCTCAATGGGGCTGGGGCACAACACAACAAAAAACCAAAACAACAACACAGCCAAATCCCAACTACACAAGGGGCACAACCTAGTTTAAGAGCGAACTAGGACGCAAAAGACGAGAATCGTTAGAGCAACCCACAAACAAGCAAGGAATTTACACTAACCCTAACACCAATGGAACACTCTCACACACTAAAAAACACGAGAGAGAGAGAGAGAGAGAGAGAGAGAGAGAGAGAGAGAGAGAAGAGAGAGAGAGAGAGAGAGAGAGAGAGAGAGAGAGAGAGTGCTCGGGCTGCTTTGAAACGTATCGGCAATGATCAAGCAAACACAACTATATATTTAAGAAAGAGAGAGAAAGGGGGAGGGGGTGCTTGTTGCATTAATACCTTCTTACAAATCTGTCATGACAAATCAAAGTGAGATTAGTATTTGTTCAACATAGCTTGCGTAAATTTCACCACAACACATCACAAAAAAAAGCCACCCCAATCACTGTCTTAAAGCCAGGGGAGTCCTCTCCACACTGTCGCCCTCTTACAGTATGTGGGATTTATGGCTAGATTGATGACAACACCAGAGACAAGCTATCAAGAACTTAACAAAAAACACCAAGACACTTACGCATCATTGTTGTCCATTACTTCACGTTGGAAGGGAGACAAAGTATCCAAGCTTAGTCCAAAGCCACCCTCCTTGATTCAGCAATTGTTGGGCTTACACTAGTAGGAGAAATGATAGATTTCCTACTCTCAATTGAATGATCACTCTCTCTCTTACAATGGCATAGAGTTCCCTTGCTAATCCCCTATTACAACACATGCACATGCATAAGACAATGAGCTTCCACTCAAGAGCTCCTTCTAGAGAGGTTGAGCTTGGCTTCTCAAGCTATAGCATAGTGCTCTTGCTTATGGCTCCCCCCTTTTGTGCTAGCTACACCCTCCTTTTATAGCAATTTTGAAGGCTAGGGTTACTCCTCTAACCATGGTTGGGTTATATTTTTCAGCAATTTATCTAATTTCTTTTGCTTGGAATTATCAAGAAGTTGGTGGGGAAAGAGAGAGGAGAGAAATGGAGGTGATAGGACTTTTCAATAGTGGGTTAGTGTTAGTAGAGTTAGTATTAATTTACAAATGGAATTGGATATTTACAATGGGAGTATCCATGTAGGATAAAAATAAGGAAGAAAAACTCTTAAGAGGTAAGAAAAGGTGGATTTCTTACAAGTTGATGCTCCAAGTGTCTTGAGTAGGGCCAATTTTGACGCTTGTTGACAGTCCACTAGCTTTGACGGTACATTTTTTCTCCACTCTTGACCTTCCTTGAGAGACAAGGTAATTGAAGCTGAGTAATCAACCACCATGATGCTGTCTTTTAGAGAAGAGGCTGAATTTTGTGGTTTTTTTTTGATAGATATGGGTAAATTTGAGGAGGAAAAATGAGACTATGTGGTCAATTTTGGAATGGAATTGTGTGTGGGAGGTATGAGTTCACCATGGTTTCTCTTATTCTTCAAGGTTGAGGAGAAGGTGAGTAGGGTGCAGAGAGGAGTGGTGAGAGAGGTGGGGATGATGAGTGGAGAAGTGTGTGTGAAAGAGGAAAATGATAAAGTGGAAGAGAGAGTGTGGCTGCATAGCATGGGAAAACTGGGGTCCACTAATAAAATCATAGCTCACAGCTCATAGCGCAAAAAAATATGAAAAAAGTTGAGGCAAAAGTTCAGCCCACGAGATACAACTTTTTTTTGTATCACCTTTTCAAATTCGGAGAGCAAGTGAACTTTAAAAATTCAGAAAAACCGACCGTTTTTTTCCACTGCAAAGGTCCTTGTGGGGTCCTTCTTTGGATGATTCTTTTGAATACCTCCAAGAGTGAGCCCTCCATAGTGCATGTATGCATGCCACCTACCCTTGACCTTATTTGGTAGGTCTATAATTGAAGATATTGTTGAGATTAGGATATAAGTGAATAGTATAACTAAGAAAATCAAATATTGAGGGGTCTAAAAAATTGTACATGTCAAATATAAATAATATAAGTGGAAAAAATATAAAGGGGTCAAAAGAAATCTCTCTCATTATGAGGCTACCATAAAAAGATAAATATTTTTGGTGTTCTAATTTTTAGAAAAAAAAAAATAGATGTAGGAAGGGAAAAATCACAATAGTGAAAAAAATATACACATAAATAAAACTAGTTTTTTGGATTTTTGTTGGGGTGGAGTTACACCAAATATAAGAGAAGCTTACATGAAAATATTTCTATATGGAATAAAGAGTATGAAAAATGGTAAGAAAAATTGTGGTAATGGTGAGGCAATGTACAGAGCATAAATAACACAACGTAGGTAGAAATATTTTAAATAAATACCAAAATAATTATGAAAAAATATTTGATTGAGGCCCTATATACAAAGAAATATTTACATACGCATGGGCCATAATATACTTATATTTTTATTATTTTTATTTTTTTTTGGCTCAACTAGCCCAATGCCTAGCTAATTGAGGGTTTTTTATTTCAGTAAGGAGATATGGGAAAAGTCCCCTAACTCACACGCACCTATATAAAATGAAATGGTAGGATAGCCATAGTGTTTGGGTGAATTTGGTAGGGTGGAGTAACTTACTATGGTAATTATGGAGAGAGACGAAAAACGGCTATCACCACGTTGTGTTTCGTACTTCTCCGTGTGCAAGTATTGACCCATTCAACCTCCTGACGCCACTAGATACCATTTGACGCACCTGCTTACCTCATGTCGTCGCCTGCAGATAGATTCCTCGAGACATTTTACGTACTACCAAACTCCTCATTATTGTAGAAAAAACACACTAGTACTGGTAACGAGTTAAAATTGATGCACTATGTATATGCTGTCCTACCTGTACACATGTGGGCCACACGTAACCAACATGGCTCTGGAAAATGGGCAATTCTTTATTTGATGCACCATGCATGTGTATGTACATATGCGCAATACCTTGCTCCAAAAAACTCCTGACATAATTTGCCCATCCCCTAGCCTGCTAGAGCATTCATGCTCAACAACAACAAAAGAGAATTCATTCTACCTGGATCCACACAAAAACACTTGGCATTTCCTGCCTGAAAAACTTAATCAAGCTTCCACCTGGTTCGATTGAAAACTTGTAGAGATGACATATATCAACCTTGCATCAAGAAAAATATCAATTACTTTGGCATAGACCTGCATGAGCAAATATATCTCCTTCTCCATAGCTGAGAGGTCTCCACTGATCATTTGGTCATCAATTCTTGCTTCTTTGACAATTCATACCTTAGTTTGCATCAACCCTTCAATCACTTCATAAGGCCCTTCACTTTCATCTTCAACCTCATTTGCAAATGCGACTACACCAGACTCATGGATTCCTTTGTCCATCAAAAGAAATGCAACATCAACATCTCATCTCACTGATGGATAGTCCTATCATTGTCTTCATCAGTCACTGTGGAATAGTCTTCATCACTAGACTCATCCTCATCTTCATAAAGCTCCTCCAATTGTTCCTTGTGTCCATATTGTATAGCTTCTTGGCACCTATCTTTCCATAGAGGTTAATCGTACCACGTCGCTTTAGCTAGTACGCCGCGACGGACGATGGAGCACAGCGAGAACACAGACCAACAAACTGTCAATCCGAGGACGTAGCTGACCCGACTAGGGCATGGAGGCAATCTCTGGGTTGTCAACCCTAAGCTAGACACGAAC
>NW_028221393.1:0-78964 GCF_014529385.1 Adiantum capillus-veneris
AAAATGGTCCTCAATTGTGCTCCAATAACTTAATTCTCTTTCTTTTGAAGTATTGTTAATGCCTATCTAACTAGGTGTTATGCTTTCTGTTGCTCTCTCCATCCAAACACTCTTGCTATGCTCATTAGGAATCTATTTTGATGAAATGATCACTATGTTTATGCTATTCTCTGATTCGGGAAGAAGAAGAGGATCCATACGAGGGCTCAAAAATTTACTTCTTGATGACGCATATCCTTCCCAAAGGAGAACTCAAGCGACCCCACCAAAAGAACGAGAAACAAGTGAGTCTCCTGCCACCTCGACGGAGATGGCTCCACGAAGACGGCGGGAAAAACGCTCTCCATCACCTCCTAAACAGAGAAGACCATCACACACTTCTCCACATCATAATTCAAAGAGGGATGACAGAAAACAAGAAAAGAAAAAGGTGAGAAAGAGGTCACCCTCTTCTTCATCTTCTTCATCCTCTTCCTCTTATGAAGAAAGTGATGGTGCAGACAAGGAGGAAGAAGGCAAGAAAAAGGCGAGAAAAAGGTCACCCTCTTCTCCATCTTCCTCAAATTCCTCATGTTTCTGAAGAAAGCGATGGTGCAACTTTCAAACCATAAAAAAGAAGAGGCCATAGGAAATCCTATGACGCGTGGAAGATATCATCCAAGCTCAAGAAGTTTAAAGAGGAGGAAAGAGCATCTCTTTCTTTACCTACGATGGTACCTTTGGTGCTACGGACAGAGTCTTGGATTTCATCCAACAATTTGATCCGGCGTTTGGAGATGAGGGCTTCATAGAGTCCTCTAAGCTACGACATGTAGCTATGCATTTCAAAAGTCCGCCAGGCAATCGTGGTCTACCCTACGGGCAAACGATGAAGCCCCACGAACATGGAAATCTTTAAGAGCTTCCATCATGAAGCAGTTTTTGGTTACTGATGCCAAAGACAAAGTACTCACCGAATTGTGAAGCTTGACTTTCTCCCTACGAATCCATTTGACAAATATGTAGACAAGTTTGGGACTTACATCTCAAAGCCACTGTCTTCAAAAAGATGGATTTTGGAGAGAAAAAACAATAATTTTACATGGGCTTAATTGAAGAAATGGTGGAGTATGTCAACTCCCAAAGGCACGCACCATATATGCGGTCATACACCATACCATGGTGGCTTCACGAATCAATTTCCAAACAGGGGCTAAGAGAAATCCTAAGCCCACGAAAAACAAGGGTTCTAATGAGCCTAAGGGGAAGGACAATGTCCAAACGTCTCCTAAGGGAAATTCCAATAACAACAAAGCTAAGGAGAAGGGAGTTTACAAAGGCAGAAACAAACTCTCTCTTGAAGAGCTTGAGCATTATCGCAAGGATAACCGTTGTTTCAAATGCGGCGAGCAAGGGCATGCGTACCGTGCTTGCCCCCAAAAGAACACCCGCCATGAGCCTCCTAGAGCTACCTTGGTTGAAATCCAAGTAGAGGAAGCTCACCACCACAAAGGATCTTGGGGAAAGGTAAGAGAACATGATGCTTTTATTCTCTTTGACCCTAGTTCTACTCACAATTTCATATCCACAGAGTTGGCCACCAAGCTAGGCATCCAAGCCTATGAGATGGGAGATGTCCTACCCATCGATGATGCTTTCAAGGGGCAAGAAGCTTCAATCACTCACTTAATTGGGAAATTGAGGCTCCATGTCCAAAGCTATGTGGACAAAGAGGACTTCTTTATCTCTCCTCTCAAGCACGAGGATGTAATCCTAGGGGCATCATGGTTTGATCGCATGGCTACCAATGTTAAATTCCCTGAGAGGAAAATCTACTTTAGGTTCAAGGAAAAAGACATGTATATAGGTGCTAAGGAGATGGGTAACACCATACCCATTGTACATAAGCAAGGTTTCAATAAGTCGACAGAAAGCTCTATTTCCATGTACATGATTTTTGTTAAAGATTCTCAAAATGGACCTAATGCTTTAGCAAAAGAAAATATAAACAATCACAAGGAACTAGAGTTATCAGATTTTCTCAAGGAGTTTCAAGATGTTTTTATTGACGACATCCCTTGTGAACTACCTCCTAAATGAGGCAATGATGACCATGCAATTGAACTTCTTGCAGGAAGTTCACCATCTAATAATCCTCCTTATAGAGTTTCTCAAGCTCAACAAGAGGAGATTATGCGGCAAGTGCATGAGTTAGTTGAGAAGGGCATGGTTAGGCCTAGCTCATCTCCATTTTTTTCACCTATGTTATTAGTGAAAAAGAAAGATGGAAATATCGTATGTGTGTCAACTATAGAGCACTAAATAGGATCACTATCAAAAATAGATTTCTCGTTCCAAGGGTAGAAGACCAATTTGATAAGCTACAAAGATCGACCTACTTTAGTAGAATGGCCTAAAAGGTGGCTATCATCAAATAAGGATAGTTGATCAAGATATTGTAAAGACCGCATTTTTCACTACGTTTGGTCTTTACAAATACATTCTCATGACTTTTGGCTTGACCAATGCACCAACCACATTCAACCGCTTGATGGAGAAGCTATTCAGGCCTCACCGAACCTTTACTGGACTGTTCTTTGATGATATTATCATCTACTTTAATTCACTAGACGAACACAAGAAACACCTCCAGGTAATATTTCAAGTCTTATGAGAAAATAAACTTTATGTTAATTGAAAGAAAAGTGAGTTTTTTTTAACAAGAGATTAAGTATTTAGGTCACATTATCTCTCAAGATGGCATCCAAATGGATCCATCGTGAAAGGGCATAGGGAGATAGACATGCCAATAACCACCCAACCATACCTATATATAGGCCCTTGGCCCTCCTATATATAGCCCCTGTACCGCATGTGTATCCCTTGGCCCCTTGGCCAGGTCCGTGCCCTCCTATAGTCCACCCTTGGCATGACATTACTCCCCCCTTGGAGAAGCGTTTTCGTCCTAAAAAACAATAGTGATGCTACACTAATGTTTTCTATAGTGGCATCCTTCATGGATCCAGCTGTTTGAACACGGTTCAACAGGAGGTTCAATGAAACCAAGAGTAACATCTTGATTTTTCACATTGTTGTCCATTTGCAACCAGCTTGTGTTACCTATTCCTATCCAATCATAGTGTGTAGATTCCATTTAGAACACACATGAGTATGCAAAACGAGTTATCACACAAAGGTGTACCCTAAAGAGTACCACTTTTCACTTTCCATGAAAGTAACTTGCTAACATAACTCATCAGCCAAGTTTAAGTCCTTGACTTGTTTTCCAATTTCAGCAGTAAACAACCCCACCATCACTAGTGTTCAAGGTTGAGAACTTGATTTATACATGAAGAGACTACACCTAGTCGCAAACATGCTTTAACTTATGGTAAGCAAACACCAAGTAGAGCAATAAATGCTTACTAATTGGATCGTTTGGTGCTAACGTACGCACTTTGCATATCCTTCAGCTCAAGATTACACTTTGTAATTTGCCTATCCCCTTGGATAACTGACAGTACTGAGGTGTGTTTCCCTCGGTTTACAGACAATCTTCCCAGATGACTGGTAAATGTGAATCACATTATCGTGTAACATTGTTGAGGAATCATCAATGTCCGGAATAACCATCTTGGTTAACTTAAAAACACAAACACAAACACCCAACCGACCATGGCCTCTATTGGTGATTAGTAGACCCAAAAGTAATCTCATAGAGATACCGCACATAGAGTGCAAAATACTTCATAAGCAATAACTTGACAAATACGCATGCCATTCCAAATCAGCCTTTGCTAAACACTAGGGCCCATAACACCTAATGTGCATGCATTTAGCAAAAAACAGATCCGAACCTGTATATCCATGGTGATCCTTGCCAATACTTATGGCAAATGTGATGCACTTAGCACACATTAAATAGGAATGTAAGTAGCTCTTAGATGCAATCTTTTGCAAGCCTTGCTGAAATGTCTGAACCATAATAGAAGGTGAAACAATGATCGCTTCTATGTACAAACAATGAAACTATTTCATTAACAACTTAGAGCCTTGCTAGATGTATAAACAACCATCTGTAATGTTGTTTAGCAGTACTTGTACCTGAACAAGTCATTCTAAGTATCCGACAATTTTTGGCCTCCGAAATTGCTCCTGATACGTCGTGCTGAAAATGGAATCAACTTGAGAAGTTGAATTCGTCCGCTACCGTGTGGTATATTGTGGAATTCTTTCCTTGAAAGTATAACGTGAATAGATCAAACTATGATCCTCCATGACTATGGGGTGATTTACAATCACCCGTCGGGTCTTACCCCAAAACTGTCCTGCCATAGACACTTGTAGTGCTATAGAGAGAGCAGGAGATCCACACAAGTGAAATACCTAGCTCTTACGGACAGCCATGCTATCTCAACTGATTGCTGCATCTATACGTCGTGTTATAGATCAACATATGCGAGTTCATTCAAAACTCAGCTCCATCGTCGCACCAAAACATGTAGTGCATACGAAATACCCATATGTAATGGCAAGACTCTTGCTTCGCCATTAAAGTCGATGAGGAGTCCACTAGGTAGATATGTTCAAGCTGGAGAAGAGTCTCCCAAGGAATACCAACAGGTGGGTCTTACCCGATATCTGACAATGACTCTTAGCCCGTGTGTGTGGCTCATAGCCCTTATGGCAATTACTGTTCAATTGACTAAACCAATGAAGACTAATTTAGATGGCGTCTTGCACAATTTCTAGCTGAGCTAGAGCACCTTGGCTCAGGCTGACTCCCAAACAAAACATGTTTAAAAGATTCTTAAAAAGTTTTCATTATTATGCGAGAGAAATAAGAAATAGAGAGAAGGAGAGCATGTTGGGATGAGGAACTTTCCTTAAGTTTTTATAATGTGTACCCAAGCTGTGTGCTCTTACGCATCTTATGCCTAACTTGTAGCTTATCCTATAAGCAGTCCACAGTTTGCTGGCACGACTCTCTCATCAAGAGAGTTAACAGAAAAACACAAAACATATCTTGACTCATCGATCTTGTAGGGGTCATGACTGTACGAGAGTGACTTAAGTAGGGCACTTTGCCTGTGAAATAAGTCCTAGATTGAGGTGCTAATTAGTGTTGTTGTGTTGTGATAGCAACCAAAATCATGTGCAACAATCTATCACTTATCTTGTCCTTGACAGAGTTGCGAGTGTGATAGCGGAAGCGTAATTCATGAGGCGATAGAACTGAATTCACCTTACTAGCATGCCTTGCATGCATAATTGTAAGCCCTTGCGGAGAGTGATGGCCTCAAACGTGAGAACCAAAACCATAAGTGCCTTGCATAGTTTAGAATGGTAGGGATTTTGTGAGCTGATATTCCCTATTTTGCCATTTCTTCGAAGCCTTGCTTCATATAAAATTGGCAAAGCACTTTGCTTTGCACTTTGACAGTAATTGTCAAGTAAAGTGTAAATAGGGAAAACCAAGAAAAACTTAAAGTGGGCTAACCTGTGTTAGGAAATAAGACGTAGTTAAATAGATTTTTGAGTAGATTACTTAATGGAGAGAGATAGATTTGACACACAAGAGATTATAGAGTAGAGAGAGAGAGAGTACACACGATATACGTGGTTCACCCAATGTGGGCTACGTCCACGGGAAAGCAGCCACTCAATGGCTTTAGCACTTCAAAAGAATAAGTAGTTTACAAAGGGATTAAACCTTGATAGAGCTCCCGCCTTGCTTCACTCTCACCACCTCACACTCACCTTGTTGCATTAACTTCACACTATAAAATGTGTGTAGAAATGGCCTCCTTTTATAGGCCAAAAGGGCTGTCCTCTCTTATGAGAGACATCCATGTGTAGCCGCCCTTGTGCGAATAAGTCCAAATCGGACCCTCCAATCCGCCCATGTGTGGCCGCCCTTGAGAAGACAAGTCCGCTTTTGAATTCGGCCACCGGCCATTGACTTCCGACTACCGGCCAACCGACCGGTTGTTTTACGACCACTTTCCGGCGCCGTCCGGCCATAATATTCCGACGAAAAGGAATATTCCGGTGAAAAAAAGTCTCGGGGGCCTCCGCCCCCAAGGCCTCTAAAGTTACCCCTGATTCTTGTCCTTGAAAATTTTGGTTTCCGGTGAGTGATTTTCCTTCATGCACGATGGCTTCTCCTCATAATGGGGGCCTTACAAATGTGCGCTTTTACCACAGAAAATTACAAGGGTAAATCAGGCTCCATACTTAACAACCTGGTCAGTGTTTGCTGCAACCAGTTGTCATGAAATTTGGAAGGAAAAACTCATTCCAAAACGGCTTATAGCCATATCTGCACAGACGCTCTCGTATATCCTATACACTCGTCTGGTACATAATGAAATAACCTGAAATATGAAATAACTTGCAAACACATTGCCTATTCCTTCCCAATTTTGGATGCTCATAGTAGATGCCAAACGTGTGTGCATACTATAGACGCTTCATAGAAAATTTCTCACTAACAGCAAGACCATTACATGACCTAACAAAGAAAAACGTTAGGTATACATGATCTGCCAAGGAGAAAAATGCTTTTGAAAAGCTTAAAGAAATCTTATCTCTCAACCTGTGCTTGAGTAGCAAGCAAAGCTCCCTCTCTCTTGCCCTCCTCATCGGCTAACAAAACAAGCAAAGCTCCCTCTCTCTTGCTCTTGTCATCAGCTAACAATTCAAGCAAAGCTTGAAGCGGGGGAAAGGAGGGCATGCAAGAGCTTGATAAGATACCAAAGCAATGAGAATAGGGCAAGAAGGGGCTCAGCAAGGTGAAGAAGATGGTGTGAAGGGAAGTAACGACGGGAGCAGGAGGAAGCAAGGCTTCGAGGCTCGCCCGCTCTCGCTCTCGTCCTCGGTAAGCAAGGAAAGAGGTAACTAGGAGAGTGCATGAGAAGTAAAGAGAAATTTGAGAGCTTTTGACGGCAATCAAAGCTTGAAGCAGGAAAAGAGGAGAAGAAGAAGGTCGAACTAGAAAAGGGAAATTAGCAAGGGCATACAGAGCCTGACAACAATCAAAGTAAGTCGATTAGAGGAGACGACAAAAATTGTGAGCGGCAATTAAGACAATGCAAAGTACACAGAGCAAGAAGTTGCAAGACAGTTGGCAATAATTGAAGCATGATGACTGACATAGTGAACTTAAATAAAGTTTGCAGATCTTGAGTGTAGATGAGGTAGATAAAGCGACAGGAGGAAATTTTCATCACCGTCAGCTAGAGATTGATTAAACATTCTGTTAAACCTCGGGTAACGTTAACGGCCCAATTAATCCTGTAAAGTGAGAGCTTAAACTCCTAGTTAGCAGATGATCCAAGTGACGGTGCCCGCTTTGGCTAAGGATTGAGTTGTACTCAAAGCATTAATCAATTAATTGATGATTATGGTATTTGTCAGATCTTTTAGTGTCTGCTATTCTCTCTCTTTCACACCTTCCACAGTCAGAAGCCCCCGGCGCCTGCCTAGCTCACGTTTCGAACACATATCCCCCGACAGTGCGTGAAGAAAAATTACTAGCCAAAAACCAAAATCACTCGTCGAAAACCAAAAATTTCACGCCAAAATATTCTTTTTTACCGGAATATTATGGCCAAGAAAGTGGTCGGAAAACGACCGCTCGGTTAGCTGGTGGCCAGCTTGACCGCTTGATAAACGATTTCCTAGAAATCAACAACATATTCTTGCTTGAAACCTTTGGCCACTAAACAAGCTTTGTAATTGTCAATCTTCTTCTTTACAAGGCAATGCTTTCCTACCTTTTGGAAATGGAACAAGCTCCCATGTTTTGTTCTTTGCAATACTGGACAACTCCCTCTTCATAGCATATTCCCATTGAACCTTATCATTGGCTAGCATAGCCTCTTTGTAACAAGAAGGCTCACCACTATCCACGCCTGAAACAAAACGTTCTAGCAGATGTGAGACTCTTTGAGATCTTTGCAACTAATCAGAACTCGTACTAGCCTGTGTAGTAAGTGGCTCGGGAGCTGTTTGTACAGGAGGTGATACATAGTAAAATGTCACTTTTTGAAATGCAACCTCTTTCACTAGCTGTCTATGCATCTTAGTATCATTAAAGACAAAATCACTGTTACGGATCACTAATCAACTTTTAGAATCCCATAAACAATAGACAAATTGACCATCTACACCTTAGCTAATAAAGATGCATTTTCTGGACCTAGGATCTAGCTTAAGATGCATCTCCTTGGGTACATGTGGATAAGCTTCACAACCAAATGTGCTAGTATTTCCATAAGACAATTTATGTCCTGACCATAACTCCAAATGTACACAAAACTACAATGAAGCCTGCGGTGATCTATTGATCAAGTACACGACTGTGTATAATGCTTTAGTCCAAAACACTTGCGGTAAATCCGCCTGTGATAGCATAAACATAATCCGTTGTTGGATGGTCCTATTCATTTGTTCTGCAATACCATTTTGTGCAGGGGTATAAGGAGCTATAAACTCACAATTAATTTCCCTACTTGAACAGAAGTATGTAAACTCTTTAGAGACATAGTCTCCACCATTGAGTGAGCACAAAGCTTTCAACTTATGTTCAGACTGAGTTTCAACACTAAATAAGAACTTCTTGAAGCAAGAAAAGGTCTCATTGTTAGACTTCATGGCGTGTAATGAAAATGTCCTATGAACTTTGAAAATAGCGGAATTAAGAGAGTTAGAGTGAGCATTTTTGTGAGATTACATAGAGGGTGAACTTAATTGATGGTAGCAACATAAACATAGTACTTAATTAACTTGGAATGAACAATACTTTTGCAAGAGAGAGAGAGTATTAGAGAACATGACATTAGTTGAGGACCGGATTTACTTGGAGCCGGGGTCCCCCCTCCAAAAGGCATTTGTATTATAGATTCTCCCATCAAGAGAGACTTGATACAATACAATCTTTGTGTTCCTTGTGACCTAGATGATGCAATGAAGATGGAAATCTTCATGCATCACAAGCATACCATAAACTTGGCAAAAAGGATTAACTATCCCAAGCCTCACTCTCAACACTTAATTAGTCAAGCATGTGTCTTTTATCATTCTTAAGCCATTTGGTTTGAATTGGATACTTGAAGCACCTAGTCAATCAAGCATGGAAACAATTGATACCTCTTTAGAGTTTATCTTTGAATTGAACACTTCAAGAACCCTAGTCATTTTAAGCATAAAAATCACCTCAAGCTTTGGGCAAGGTTCCCACAAACATTTTACGAACTTTAGTTAGCAAGCCAAAAAGCACCTCATGCTTGGGTAGGGTTTCCAGCTCAAGGTCCTTGCCTAAAGTCAAAGGATTTTTTAACACTAACTTTTGGAGGTCTTTCATGAAGCTAACCCTAAGGTCTTTAAGCTCCATTAGGTAGCATTGCACTTTAACATACTATCTCTCATTTGGACCCCTTTAACTTGGCCCTGTGTTGAGACAGATTCATAAGCACATATCTATATTCTAACCCTTGTTCCCGTTTATTCTCCCACATTAAATGACCAACTTAATATGAGAAAATCATGTGGGTTGGTTAGATATTAGATTTTATGACATGGCATAGACCCAAACATGCCGTGTTGCATCGTCAATGAATGTAACATAATAGGACGAACCACCATGGGATTTAGAAGGCATAGGCCCACATAAATCACTACGCACAAGCTCTAAGGGTTTTCTTTCTTTGTCAAAAGAATGTGTACGATGTGTTCGTGTTTGCTTTCCATATTGACAATGCTCACAAAGGGGAAAATAAAAAAAATGACAAAGACGGTAAGTAGCCCAAACGAGAGAGTGTCTCCATTTCTTTCTTTGACATATGTCCTAACCGGCTATGCCACAAAGCAACGGTTGGCAGCTCGGTTATAGAAATAACATTGTTTTTATCAGATACATAAAGAGGATGCGTTGTCCCTGCATGATGTGGGCATATTGGGGTCTAGTATTTTGATCATATCTCCTCAATCGTGGCTACAAATAGAAAAGTAAAAATAGAGATAAAAAATTCAGCTCATTGGCTACGACTCCCATTTTATATATACATTTTAATTCGGATTGGAACCTTGTGTAAAAAATTTATCAAAATAGGGATTCGTGGAAGATTCGTACTAAAAAAATGAGATAGAACGAATAGATGACTGTGTTTCTTTCCTACATTAGATTATTGATGTAACTTATAGTTTTATCCAAGAGAAACAAAGGGACAACTTCTAAAAAAATCAAAATCAATGCTTACAACAAAAAATATTGAAATAAAAATGTCAATAAACAAGAAAAACTTTCCTCCTTTTATTTTACAAAATTGTGTTAAAATAAATTACTTAATCACCCTTTCAAATGTTAGCCATGAAACATGGTCAGACAAAGGCTGTGTACCATCGGACAAGAGCACGCATAGGCATCACCATGGCCACCTAATTGACGCACCACGTGTTGAGATAGTAAAGAGAATTTGTAAAAACTAGGTAGGAACCTCTTCCTCCGTTGACTGACCCAAAGAGAAGGATGTACTCGAGCGTTCAGGGGCAAGGGCCCTAGCATCGTGAACACTAGGTGTTAACCTGTCTCTCTAAAGGGGACCCTATGAGGGATTTGACACCAAAACCCGTAGGCTAAGCAAAGCCTTACCTCTAGAGTAACTCTTTGGGGACTTCTAATTTCCATTTTATGAGGCAAGAATCTCAAGGCATCAAGAAAGATGACTACTACTCGGTCCAACTTCAATTAGGTAGAATCTTTCCCAGATTTTGTTTTTGCACAATCTTTTCACTGTCAACCCATGCCCGTTCCCATGCATCCTATTACCCACACCCACCTAGGCCTACCTATGTTCTACCCTACGAACTCTCCTCTCATACACACACAAAAAATTCTAGCAGCCCTCAAATCATTGCTCTCACAACTTGCATGCATCCATTGCTGAAAAACGACAAAGAGAGAGAGAGAGAGAGAGAGAGAGAGAGAGAGAGAGAGAGAGAGAGAGAGAGAGAGAGAGAGAGAGAGAGAGAGTTTGCACGGTCTTTTCGTCGTCAACCCATGTCATTGTTCCCACGCATCCTATCGCCTGCATCCACCTACCTGTGTTCTGCTCTGCGAACTCTGCCCTTGTACACACACAGAGAATCCTAGCAGCCCTCAACCCTCAATCCGTTGTTCTCATGACTCGCATGTATCCATTGCTAAAAAAACAACAAACAACGAGCGAGAGAGAGAGAGAGAGAGAGAGAGAGAGAGAGAGAGAGAGAGAGAGAGAGAGAGAGAGAGAGAGAGAGAGAGAGAGACTCTCTTTCATTAGGAGGAATCTTCAACATTCCTCTCCACATTTATCTATTAGTAGCATCGCTGTGCACACCCATCTTGCACCTTGCTTCACACCCACTTGCGGGAGTCTTTACCTGTACTGGTTATGGCCATCGGCTCCAATGCCACAGAGAGAGGTAGCACACCTGTGCTCGTTATGGCAATGCCTCTACCCGTTGCATCCACCTCCGTCTACCCCTGTGCTGCGCTCCACCTCCAGCTTGTCCTCAAATGCCCCTACCCAACCTTGCAGAAAACGGCTTCCCCTCTTTTGCTGGTTGCAATACAGTTATGCAACCTGCCAAAAATATACATCTCTCTCTCTCTCTCTCTCTCTCTCTCTCTCTCTTTGCGTACTACATTCTCCCCTTTTTCCCTTGAAGGGATGGGAGATTCTATTAAACCAAGAGGATCTCTCCGGATTTGCAAGAAAATGAAATGGGTACCACCCTCGTTTTGCTACAATCCTTTTCACATGCATGCCTTGTGAAGATGTTGCTATGAAAGCTAACGATATGTTCAGATATAAAGTCTCCCAAATTTGTTCTTTGTTGATTCTTCCATTTTCCTTTTACATTTTCTATTAACCTTTTTGTTTTCCCCTCAACCCCTTTGCTTATGCTAACGGGTGTTCGTTGATGTTTGTGATAATTTATGGAATAAGATAGCCTTGCCACATCCAACTTCTAAAAGGCTACCGCAAGTGTTTATGTGTAACTAGTGATGTTGTACAAAGCACGAGAAAGAGATGTCAATCATTAGTCATCCAAAGGGCCCTTGCCTTTCGATGGACCCTTGGTAGGGCCCTCAGGACTAACTTACATGGGGTCTAAAGTGAAGGGCGAGCGGTGGGATCAAAGGCAGGGAAGTCGGGTGCGAAGGGAGAGGGGATCTCGGCGCTCCACGTCAGCATAAAAAGTAAATGCGGACAAAATTTGTAAACGCAGATAGGCCTGTTGATGTGGCATGGCTGGGTGGCGTGGCGGGGCTGAGCTGTCCGAATGGTGGCTGAGCTGGACAAGAAAATTGGATTTGCGTTGGGCGCGGGGCACATGATTGGGGGGAGGGGGAAGGTCTCCTTGGGCATGCAAAGGCATGCAAGAGGCTCTGCATGCAAAATATGAGGGAGCAGGTCTTGTCGGCACGATTGATGAGCGATTTCCAATGGGGTATTGCGCACAAGGAGGGCCCTGTGAGTCTGGCATATCCTTTTTGTGGAGGGGATAGGCGAGCAACAGGAAGTGTGGGGTGCTGGAGAAGCCCAATGGTGCCAACAAGGGATAAACCACAGCGTTCCGGCAGGAAAGGGGCCATGATCGGGCATGGTGTTGAGCAGGTATCCACGGTTGGGGAGGCTACAGGGGTGGCCACACCTCCAAAACCTATCCAAAGTAGCCCCTGTCTGAGAGCAAGGCAGATCATAGACCTGAACGCCAGCCCCATAGCCAGCCCTTTTGAAGAAGGCCAACCCCAAATTCCTGCTTCTACCAATCCACGACCTAGGAAGAAGTTGGAGAAGGCATTTGATTGGAATGAGGAGAAGGATGAGAAGATGCCAGCACAACCATGTCCTACCACAAAAAGGCAACAGAGGCTGCAGTTGCAAAAAGGGAAGGCAAACAGGTCCTTGATGAGGAGGTAGGTTACACCAAGTTGAAGGAGGGGTAGCCGAAAGCAGGCCAGCCCGGTGAATGCAAAGAAGATGACAAGGAGATTGAGGGTAGTAGCATGCAGATCATGTCTTCTGGGTTGATGCCATATGTGGAGGTGTTCTTGCCCGATGGGAAGCTTGCCCGGCAATGGCGTGCAAGTGATGAATGCCCTGGACGGTTTCGCTTTGAGTTGGTGAGGTGACGAATGGATAGGAATCTCAAGAGAGAACATGGCCTTGCCATACACATCCCAGTACGAAAGTCGGGTCGTGCTTCCCAGGCTGAATTGCCCTCAAGAGCCAAGGCACCAAGGTCGAGAGTAGAGAAAGTTGAATGTCAGAAGTTGGCAAAGAAGCGGTTTGAGGACAAAGAGAGGAAGTTCGCAATAAATGTATAAAAGGTTGAGGATCTTCATCGTCTTCAAGCAATTGAGAAATGGGACAAGCTCAGACCAGAGTTTAGAACCGTGCCAAAGGAGCAATTTTGTGGAGAATATTGTGAAGGAGTGCATGACTGCCTACCATGCATCAGCTCAATTGCGCCTTGCACGCATTCCAAAACGTATTGCTACCGGGCTAAGTGGGATATGCTGACTCGGCTAGCTGGTTAATTAATTGGTTAAGTGACTTCTTTCTTGCATGCCTATGTATGTTGTTTAGGTCCCTTGTATGTTTGAAGTTTTATCATGTTTGCATGGTTAAGTTCCTTGTTTACTTATGGTTGCTATGACAAGCGTTTAAGTCTCAAAGGTTAGGTAATTTCACAGCTTTTATGTTTTGAAGGGCAGCTTGTTAGCATGCTCAAAGTGTTTCTATGCTTATGAATGCTACAATTTAACTTACATTTCTTGTACCATTTGAAGCTCCATGAAGCATGTTAGCTGGTTGTAGATTTCATGGCCACTAGGTCTTTCCTCGCGCTTGTTTGTTACTATGGGCCTGTTTTACCCACCCACTATTTTCCAAGTGTTGCTCCATTGCTTGCATTAGGAAAATTTTGGACTCAAAAATGGGCTTTGTAAGAATTGTTGATGTGGCATAGCTTTCAAAAAGTGGGGATCGGTAATTTTTTTTGCAAATAAGATCCAAACTTGTCGGAGGTTGGATATTTAGAATCTACTCTTCAAATGCTATCTATTGATATATAGCATGCATGTATCGGACATTGCCTTTATGTAGATCTAGAAAAAGGTGATTTTAGATTACCGTAATGGTAACAAAACCTGGCTGATTAAAAAAAAATGGCATAACTTTCATAGAAGTCATCCAAACTTTTCGGACCTTGGCTCTTTAGAATCCATTTTTCAAGAACTTTCCAATGATAGGTCATATCATGGGGTTCTAAGCAATATTTAGAGGGGTGTACCGGGTTGCTTTCTTTTGTACAACTTTGATGATGTGGCACTCTTAAAAGGCCCAAAAATGAGTTCAAAATTTTCCTAATGTGAGAATGTTTAAGTTCCTTGCATGTTTTGAAGATTCATGAAGCATGTGAGGAAGTTATAAGTTTCATGGCCATTGTCTTTCTTTGTAATTGGGAGTGCCATCCCACTTCTTCCGTAAAGTAGGTCCTATTTTCTCTCATCAATCACCCCTAAATTAGTGGCCAATTACCTTCCTACATTAGCTCCTACATTTCAGCCCTAGTTAGCTCTAGCTATCACGCACAATGAAATCCCCTTCATGTATATAAACAAGTCTTGTATCAATTCACCATGTTATTGTGCAATCGAGGTAATACATTCAATTGAGTACTCTTTTCTATTCATTGCGCACATTAGTCATTAGCTTAAATTGTTTTAGTGTTTGTTTTGGTTTTTCCTACATGGTATCAGAGCCCCTATTGGCTTAATAGCTCACTCAAGCTTGCAAGCAACTAGATCCTTAATCCTTAATCCCTCTTAGCAACATTCGTCTTGCTGCTTGCTCCTTCCAAGGCATACGAAAAATCCCTCTTAGCAACATTCATCTTGCTGCTTGCTCCTCTCATCCAAGGTATCCGAAACTTGACGGCATGGCAGAGATCTCTTCTACCCCTTCTCTTAAAGCTAGACATCAAACCAGAGACAAACTTAATTGTAACGACTATCAAGTATGAGGGTTGAAGATGGAGCTATGCGTCAAGGAGCTTCTACTATGGGATGTTGTCTTGACTCTAGGTCCAAGTCTTGTGTCAATGGAGTCTATATGATCATGCTCCATTGTGGAGATTGACGAGTGCCAATGGTGACGTCATTGAAGTCGGAAGAAGCTATACGGTCTTTCTTTCACAAGACATATGAGCATACCAACTTAGTTTCCTAAGATTCCTTGATCAAGAGATTGGTGAACACCAACATGCAAGAAGGACAAAGCACTACAAAGTGTATGGATGCTTGGCAGGTTCTTCTTGATGAGGTCATTATCTGGGGATTGGCCATCCCTAAGACATTACAAACCATTATTTTGAAGGTAGCCCTTCTATCCTCTTGGTAGGCATCATCACCACATAGTGTGGAACTACAAGTGCAACCCTTGGCGGCCAAAATACATCAAGGAGAAGCTCTCTGCGGTCAATCTATGGGAGCCCAACCAGTGGCACTTGCCACCAACTGCAAAGCCGGCCAAGCCTCACGGCAATACCTCCAAACACCAAGGCTCCTTCAACACCAGTACGCTCCCTCCCTATTACCATTCAAACTTAAATCATGGTGGTTGTTAGCGACAACATCATAGAGGTAAGAGATATCCTCATGCTTACTTTTAATGCAAATTTTGACACAAATATGGCCATCTAGAGAAAGATTGTCCTTAGAAAATGAGCAAGTAGATGAATTCTCTGAAGCTTCATCCACTAAAGGTTCAATGAATGCAACTTCAGCCCATACCCTCAAGCCCAAGATCATTATACTGAGCTCTCACACTATGATGGCAGTAGCCAGTCTCTCTTCTCATGCCGGCCTCATCCACCCATGCAACATATGTTGTGTGCCTCCATGGTTCAAGTATACTCTGTCCTTGTTTATCTATGTTTGTCATTGATTGTCCTACATCTTGGTTTACCAATCTTCACCCTTTTTGCCAAGGGGACCTCCATGACCATGAAACCTAGCACTTGATGGCCATGAATTTGAGGACTGACAACCCAAGAGGTCATTGGGGTGTACCTTGAAATCGGCGAGTTATGGTTCAAGTATACTTAGAGTTGTCCTTGTTCATTTATACTTGCCCTAGTTTACCAAGCGCCACCTTTTTTGCCACAAGGAACTTTGAGTTGTAGGTTTCACGGCAATCGGGTTGTGGGTTGAAATCAGCCAGTCACCACCAAGAATGAGCATTTGGCCTTTGGATAAGGGGCAACCTTCTTGATCTTAGAGTAGCAACGGTGAGACCGTGGACAACGTGGATCTCGAGGAGATCCGATGGCAAACAAAAAGTTGGTGGCGGGTGTCGTCCTTGATTCGAACCTAGACAGGAGCCGTGGCAGCCAATCCCCTAACCGGATTCACGTGTGCATTTCGTTGAAACATAGGTGTGTTTACATCTACTTATACAAACTCATACAAGTTTTGTAAACTCAGACATCCCCAGAGAGTAACCTCAAACAAGCATAAGTAGATGTAAACACACCTACGTTTCAACAAAATGCACATGCAATCCGGTTAGGGGACTGGCTGCCACGGCTCCCATCTGGGAGGGGACTAGCTCTCAATTTTTTGGGAAGTAAACTCATACAAGTTTTGTAAACTCGGACATCCCCAGACAGTAATCTTAGACAAGCATAAGTAGATGTAAACACACCTACGTTTCAACAAAATGCACACACGAATCCGGTTAGGGGACTGGCTGCCACGGCTCCTGTCTAGGAGGGGACTAGCTCTCAATTTTTTACTTCCTCGAGATCCATGCCATCTGTCGTCCGCCGTCGATCCCATGGCCCCATGCCGGTTTAGTCATGAGGGTCTTAAGGCTGGCCTTAGGCTCATTGAGGACACAATAGGAGAGGTGGTGCAAGTAAACCATGTTCACCTATACTTTGAGTTGCCATTGTTTATCGACACTCTTCCTCAATTGTCCTAGGTGCCAAGCTTGGCCCTTGTTTCGAAGTGACGCACAAAAATAAAAAATGCAAACCCTTACATGTGTCCGAGTTTACTTTTTAGGTTCAAGTTTACTTTTCAGCATTTTTGTTATGTCTGTGTTTTCGAGGCGCGGATTCCATTTGTCTATGTTTGGTATGCATGCAGAGGTGCATGATGAGAAAAATTTACATGCACGCCATAATAATAAAGAACAGGTGCATCCCGCAGGATGACTGATTTATTGCATTATGTTTATCAGGTTTTTGTTTGATTTTAATGCTGATTCCATTTAACTATGTCTGGTCTTGATGCAGAGGTGCATGATGAGGATTTTACATGCATGCCATAATAAAAAAGAACCCGTGCATCCCGCTATATGGTTTATCGAGTTTTTGTTTGGTTTTAGTGCATTGATGCAGCTTGTCTATGTCTAGTCTTGATGCACATGTGCATGACGAGGATTCTACATGTCCAATTTTTGTTTGGTTTTAATGCGTTGTTGAAGTTTGTCTATTTCTGGTCTTGTAGAAGCTGGACATCTTGCTTCATGACTGATCTAAAGCATTGTTTTTCTGGAGTTTGAGTTTTTTCTTAATGTGTTGACCCCATTCTTTTATTCTTGGTCTTGATGCAGAGGTGAGTGAAGGTGTTGCCACCCTGGCTGAATGTGATGATGGATGACATTGAGGAAGAAAAGGAACACAATGATATGCAAGGCGAGAAGGGGAATGAAACCAGTGAAGAAGAGCACAATTAGGATGCGTTTTGGGAAGATGAATTTGGTGATGATGAAATCCCAAATGAGCAGGTAGAGGACAATCTCCAAGGAGAGAAAAAGGAAGGAACCCCTGGTGATGATGAGATCCCAAATGAGCCAGGAGATGACAATCTCCAAGCAGAGAAAAAGGGAGATGACCTTGGTGATGATGAGATCCCAAATGAGCCAAGGGAGGACAATCTACAAAAAGAGAAAAAGGAAGTGGAGGGGTCAGGAACTTACTGCAGGGACTCATAATGGAACATCGGCAAAATCTGCCAATTCGGTCATCTACAAAGACAAGTGTGGTTATCGATGTCTCATCACCGAGCCATGAGACCCATGTATCTCTTAAGTTCACCATCGAGAATGGCCGAGTATTAGTTTCTCAGGAGGGGGGCGGTAGGGTGGTCACCACACGGACAAATATTGCGAAATCCAGGTGATTTCATATGCCAGCTTTGCATTTTTAAAGAGTGTCGGTACTAATTCACATTATTCTAAGTCTTGTATGTTGGTCTTTTAGGCTTGTTTCTAATGCTAGCATCACATTCAATTCCGCAACATTCAAACTGTCCACGAATGTAGATCAGCCCCTAGTCAATGCTATATTGCATGGAGAGGCTAGCTCTCGGACTATAGACTTGTTTGGCCAGTAAGACTCCTCTCTCCCTCTCTATCTCTCTCTCTCTCTCTCTCTCTCTCTCTCTCTCTCTCTCTCTTTGCTGGCAAATTGTTCTTCTAATGGTTTCCAGGGTTGTTGTTTGCATGCAAGTGGATGGAACATGTTTTTCCACCTTCTATTCTTAAGAAGGTTTGCTTTGTTGATGCTTTATGGTACACAATGTCTGGCCACCTTCTCGAGGAATTTCTCTCAACACAGTTTACTAGCCTTGACTTGTCGGAAATGGTATTATGTTTTTGGCCACTAATTTGCAGGTATTGGTCACATCCAAGAAAGACACCATGCACGGCTTCAAGAATAAATACTCTTACTCACAATTGTCATATTCTTGTTTTAGGCACCATTGGTCGTTGTTTGTTCTATATGTTAATAGAGGTGCAAAGCTCCTTCGCTTGCCTGGAAAGAAGCACTATTTGATGTATTTTGCCTCCGTACATCTCACGAGTCCATTTGAGTGCCTTGACGCTATGCACATGTCAGTATTCTTGATACCTATGTATGAAAATTCCTTTCTTATACATGACCTCAAGCAACTAACCCATTTAGTGCCATGAATGTTTTGTAGTGGCCTTCGGAGCCTTGCTCAAGTGGTGGATGATATAGCCCTTCAACGTGCCTTGGTTGACGAGTCACAGCTTGAGCTCAAGTTTGTGGATGCCCTGCAACAGCCGAATAGCATTGATTGTGGATTTTATGTCATGAAATACATCAAGTACTTGACTAGCCAAGGCACACATCAAGTGCATTTTATGTGTATCTCTTGGAAGGTTTACAACAATTGGATTGTTTTGCAGGGAGCTTATTGTGGAAGGATTGGAGGAGAGGCCGCGAAGGAAATGGCTGACACGGAACTGGTTTCAGCAGACGAAGTATGCAACATGAAGCAGCAGCTCCATGATTGGTGTATGGAGTTCTTGTCCTCGATATAGGGTTATTGTGTCCTAGCTCTAATTAGGCTTAACAACATCAATGATACTACGACAACTTGTATAAGAGACATTTTTTATGATTTGCTTTACATCTTGTGATTTTTGGTTTTCGGTGGTGATTTTGGGTCTTCGGCTGTAATAGATGCTTTGTGACTATGGCTATATGTATTTTTTTCTGAATCGATACTTTCCTTGCTGGTCTTTTACTGGTCTACTCGTTATCTTGAAAAGGTTTCACTCTAAAAATGCTATGGTTTAATGATGGGATGTCATCCCAGATTATATCTTGATTGGGGATTTTATGGTTTAGGTTTCCTTCTCCCGGGCTGTCAGTTATATACATTATGTTTGAAATATGGTCGTCGATTGAAAAGTGAAACTGAAATGTGTTCTCAGCAAGTTCTCATTTGTGCGGTCTCTAGCAATATATCTCGGATATGGTCATCGATTACGCGAATTGTGCCTTGACCAAGGTCATTTCTTGAATTTCAAACTTTTTATTTCAATTCCAATGCCCGACTTTGTTGGTTATGGCTATGCTTTGAAGGTTATGGTTTGCGAATGCAGTCTGTAAATGTGAAATTGAAATGTGTTGAAGTCCTGCCCTTTGAATCTATTGGTTATGGCATACGGTTGTGTTCTCCACAAGTGAGGTTGCAACCGTCTCCATCTTCGAACTCACAAGTTATGGCCATTGTCGCCTCATTATGCGCCCATTTAAATTTTCTAGTTATGTGCTGGTTATGATCATTTGTGCTGTCTCTAGCATTATGTTTCGACTATGGTCAACGATTACGCGAACTGTGCCTTGAACAAGGTCATTGCCTGTGGTTTCAATTCACAGTGCCCGGCTTTGTTGGTTATGGTAATGCTTTGAAGGTTATGGTTTGCGAATACAGTCTCTAAAGATGAAATTGAAACGTGTTGAAGTCCTGGCCTTTGAATTTTTTGGTTATGGCATGTGGTTGTGTTCTCCGCAAGTGAGGTTGCAGCCGTCTCCATATTCGAACTCACAAGTTATGGCCATTGTCGCCTCATTATTCTCCCATTTAAATTTTCTAGTCATATGCTGGTTATGATCATTTGTGTTGTCTCTAGCATTATGTCTCGAATATGGTCAGCGATTACGCGAACTGTGCCTTGACCAAGGTCATTGCCTATGGTTTCAAAATTTTTATTTCAATTCACAGTGCCCGGCTTTGTTGGTTATGGTTATGATTTGAAGGTTATGGTTTGTGAATGCATTCTGTAAAGGTAAAACTGAAATGTGTTGAAGTCCTGGCCTTTGAATCTGTTAGTTAGGACTTTGGTATGCAACAAGGTTATAGCATGTGGTTGTGTTTTCAGCAAGTGAGGTTGGGACCATCGCCATCTTTGAGGACATTTGATTTTTCTAGCTAAGGTTGCTAAGTCTCAATATGTTGGTTAAGATCATCATTTCTCTAGTCAATGGTTATGGTTTTTGCATTCTTTGTTTCAAGTCTTAAGTCTCTTATGCAAGTATTCTCAATAGATAGAGTTAGGGCTTTGGTCACTCTCCACATTTATAGGTTATAATCATTACAACTAGCATGGCGTCAGCCCTTGTCATTGGCTATGGTCACCGAAACTTGACCATGGTGGATTCGAACTTGTTTACGGCTATTGTCACCAACATAACCTTGACTCCTCAATGCATGAGACATTGAGACATGATGGATCGATTTGACACAACACTACTCACTTGCCCAACGGTTTGGTATGGCCTCCGAAGCTAAGAGATGTCGATCTAAAATTGATGCAATACGTGACCAGGCATGGTACACACACCTTGAAATCTACAGATATCGATGCAATAAGAGAACTAGCATTAAAAGCTACAAATAACAACCCAAAAATCTATGCAAAAATTAATCTTCAACCTCCAAAACCATCCCCACTGCTTCAGCCTTAGAAACAACACTATTCATTTGCCCAAAAGTACAGCCTTAGACACAACACTATTCATTTGTCCAAAAGTTTGGTACATAATCATGCATTGAAAGCTACAAATATCAACCCAAAAATCTATGCAATAATTGCAATTTGCCGTCAACCTCCAAACCCATCTCCACTACTTCAGCCTTAGACACAACACTATTTATTTTCCCAAAAGTTTAGTATGTAAGCGGGCCTTAAAAGCTATAGGTATCGATCCAAAAATCGATGCAATAAGTGATCGGGCATTGAAAGATACAAATATCAACCCAAAAATCAATGCAACCTCCAAACCCATCTCCACTACTTCAACCTTAGACCCAACACTGCTCATTTTCCCAAAAGTTTGGTATGTAAGAAGGCCTCCAAAGCTATAGATATCGATGCAAACATCAATGCAATAAACGACCTGGAATTAAAAGCTCCAAATAGTGATCCAAAAATTACTGCATTGTTAGTTGTCCACCAATTTGGTATGTAAGCAATCTTTGCATGTCCGAAGACAAGGGAAGACAAAAACTGTCAACATCCAGCAGGACTGCCTAGCAATGACTGCGTAAACCACCGCATGTACTACTTTGTTATCAATAGCAATATTTTCAAAGGGCAAAGAGCGGTAGCAGCCTCGCTTCTCATGTTATGAGAACCATTCGTTGCTGGGACGCATGGACCCCATTAAGTATTGAGCCGTCCCCACATCAAATCGTAAACCTACTCTCCTCTGTACCAAGATCTCCATGTACACATCTAACCACTTGCCCCCTCTGAATGACATCATTGAAGAGAGTAACATGTCAATTTAGAAGAGGAGGCTCTGAACCAGCTGGGGTTTGCTCAAGTGTCAAGGGTAAGAGAGCATGGCATGTATGTCATGAGTGGCTTTCTCTTGGATCAAGCAAAAGACTTTTGCTACAACAATGGAAGCAAAACACTTTATACCTATTTTCGAAGCGTACTCGGCTCCTCCCTTGCTGATGTTTGCATCTTAAAACGCCAGTAGTCCTGGCCTTTGGAGGGACAACTGAGACCAGCCCAGCTTCAACTCCACATCCATCGGGTTCTCGTGCCACACCATGACCAAGCCGAGTTTGTGTTACATGTGCTTGGATCTGCCTAATTGAGCCTATTGTTGCTGGCAAGTCGATGTGCTTTGGGACAATCAGAGTGGAGAGCCAATCCCTTGAGTTGCACAACTGACTAAAGAGGATCACTTTTAGGTCACTATCACATTGCCCCAACTATTCTTCAAAGCTTTGTAAAAGTCCTTTCAAGTCTGAGATGCATCCAAGAATCTGGTTATCAATAATGGCTACACTTTCCTCAGCCATGGTGGGTAGCTGGCTTGACATATCTAGGTCCCCCATTCAATCTTGGTCCCCCATCATTGTATCTTGCTTCCTTGCTTGAGCATTGGCCTCCCGAACCACATGGTTGAAGGCATGTATGCTATCAAGAACTGGGAAAATACATAGAAGTTGAGGAAAGTTCTTTTTGTTGGGGTAAATCCCCATGTGGCCGGTTAGTTTAGGTGCCCGCCCACTATACTTATTCATTATGTACATAATAGAATAAGGGGGCTCACATGTAGAGAGTGAGTTTTAGCCCCTGCAAACACAAGGTCTCCTCTTCTCCTCTCTTCTCCATCGTTGCACACACACTCACATACGCTCCCGCTCGCGCACTTCAACTGGTATCAGAGCTTAGGGATTGGGAGCACCATTGGAGCTCAACGAGGAAGCAGACAGAGAAGAAGCAAAAACTGTAGCACGTTTTTGCAGATCAATTTTGGCCTACCAAAACGTTTTCATTCAAGCCGATTCTCGCATTGATTGACCGGTTTTTCGTCTTCTTCAACTTTGCAGAAGAAAGTTTTCTCAAAATCTTCACCAATTTTGAGATACGTCACTCAAATTGCCTGCACATCTAGGGTACACACGTAAAAATTTTTACAAATCTGTTTTGACCTGTATAAACAGCACATTTTAGGTCCATTCCCAAGTGGCCAAACTGTTTTCGCGTGGGCTACAACTTTGCAGAAGGAATTTTTTGCAAATTCTGAGCGGTTTGGAAGATATGAGCTGAGAGGCTACAGGGTATTCAAAAAGTTGAAGATTATGTATGCATATTGTGGTGATTTGCTACATTCGGAGAGCTCTGATTGAGATTTGTCATTCTCTTGTATTGTGCATTGATGTTTTGCTCTCAGTGAAGAGAGCGTGGGTTGATATTTTCAACACATTTATGCGCACACATTGAGAACAGTTCGTGGATGTATGCATTCTTGTGGACTCTAAGGTTCGAGAGTGGTTTCATCACAGGTTATGTGCATTGACTTATGCGATTGAGCAGATTTTGGAAAGTGTGGTGCATAGATTTGTAGAGATTTTTGCAAGCATTTTTGGCATGATTGTGAGCTAAATTTTCAGCTCATTTGGATGCTCTTTGATACACATTTGGTACATGCTTGATACTCGTTTATATTGCCATGTGGATGCACATTGTGTGTGATTTTCGGCGGATGGTATTCTTCGCCTTGCAATGGCATATATGGGCTAATTTTCAGCTATTTTGAGCATCAATTTGTGTCACATTTTGGTTGGTTTGCATTCAAGTTTATGTTAGTGTATGCTTCGCTTGTAGAGTGCGGTTGATGCACTTTGTGTTTCGGATTACAGGATTGTTTTCCAAGTTTAAGGAGTTGAGACTTTGGGGCAGCTCATGTATACTTGAGTGCGGATTTTATGCATGATTTGCTCATGTTTTTGAGCATGTTTATGGCATGTATGGTTATTATAGTTAGATAGACAAATACTATCAAAACTCTGCCGAATTTTTCTTGCGAGTTTATTTGTTTATGCGTATGGTTTGCAATCGTGTTTTGATTGCATTTGGCACTCAGTGGTTTCTTTGCCATAGTGTTTTGGCATCGCATTGTGAGAGTGTTTGCTCACCGGATTATGTCATTTGACATACATGTGGTAATCTCTTCAGGAGGGAGATTGTTGATGATAGTTTCATCGATTACCACATAGTGCTCTTGGATTAGAGCGGGTGTTTTGGCATCATTTGAGCGGTTTTTCTCACTTTGTTTCGTTACATTGATTGCCATATTTGATGATACTTCTCTTAGACAGCTTATGCTAGCTTATGTTGTATTTTGACAGTACTTGGTGTATGAGTTAGTCAAGCTTTGGCTATTGTCAGTTGATCGACTTGTGCTTGGTCTTGTTAGAGGTTATCACCATGGATTTGGCATGTACATCATTGTCAGGGTTTGTGCTTTTCCATACAAAGTTTGATGGGTAAAACTTTGAGCATTGGAAAGAAGGTATGCATGATGCATTGACTCAGTTGGGCCAAGTGTTGCCACTACAGGGCATGGATGCTAGGCCAGAGTCAATGACTGACAATGAGTGGGAGGACTTGGATGAGCTTGCACGTTCGACGATCATGTTACACCTTGGTGAGTCTGTCTATTGCATTGGTTTGGATGCATGTACAACTAGAGAGTTATGGCAAAGAGTGTGCAATGCTTTTGGCACAAATGAGTCTAGAGAGATGCCTACAGTCAAAGGACGATCTTGCAGACATAGAGATGTTGTGTGTTGGCATTGTGGTCATACAGGGCATGTACGTAGGCGTTGTTTTCGGCAGATGAGACAGCTCATGAGATAGCACAGGAGGGATGCTATCACTTTGGATGATGTGGGAGCAGATGTAGCGTCTGTGGCTACGCATGACGGAGATGTCGACTTTGCTTCCATGTTTACTCTTGACTTTCTTATGTCGGTTTTTGACGATACATTACCTTCACATTGGATACTAGATGTGAGTGCTAGGTTTCACGTCACACCGAGTCGTGAGTGGTTTAGCACATATGCTAGTGGTATGATTGGCATGTGTGTCTAGATGATGGTTCAGTGCATGACATAGTTGGTGCAAGAGATGTCAGACTATCGTTTCCGAGTGGTGCATCATATGTGTTGCGAGATGTACGCCATGTGCCAGGTTTGACACAGAGCTTGATCTCTATGAGTCACTTACGAGACAGTGGATGCCAGGTAGTGCTAGATGAGCATAGTTTCCGATTGCATCGTGGACAACTAGTCATAGCTAGAGGTGCTAGTGTTGGCATGATTCATGCGATGCGAGTACGTCACGTGCGAGATGGCACAATTTTCGTGAGTACACAGCCATGCAGAGAGATGAGGCATGTCTCCTTTGCGAATAGGTTGCATGATCCTCCAGTTTGTGAGCATGTTGAGCTAGTTGTGCAGATAGTTGTGCAACAGGGCATGTCATTTGTGGATACGATGACGGATATAGATGGCTTAAGTGCTGAGGATTCAACCATGATTCAGTCATTCATGGATATGCTTAGGCCAGAGGCTTCTGATGTATGTGAGTTAGAGCTAGACATTGCTCTTACCACATAGGGTTCAGGACAGACAGATGATCTTGGTGCGCATGTGACATACGATGGACACGAGGATGGATTCTAGGGATCGGAGTTCGGGTGTCAAGGTGATTTCCATGAGTGGAGTTCTGAGCCAGATTTGACTGAGATGGTCAAATTGGCAGATATTGCTAGGACTGCATCATCATTCGGGAGTCTCATGTACGAGATACTCATCTCAAGACCCGACATTGCATTTGCAGTGGAGCAGTTAGTCGTGCAGTGACTGATGTTGGCCTTGAGCATAGGTGTACTTTGCAGCGTATGGTGAGATACCTGCAGGATGTGTGCGGCTTTGGTGAGGAGTATGGTGTCGATTGCTCTATACTTCCTCTACAATTAGAGCTGGATGCACACAGATTCAGTGAGCCAGTGGGCGTTGGCTGAGGTCATACTTGTGATGGCCTTGTACAGGTTTTGCACGATTTTCTTTTCTCTCTCATGGTCACATTGGCCTTTACGTGGGAGGTTGTTGGGGTAAAGCCCCATGTGGCCGGCTAGGCCAGGTGCCCGCCCACTATACTTATTCATTATGTACATAATAGAATAAGGGGGCTCACATGTAGAGAGTGAGTTTTAGCCCCTGCAAACACAAGGTCTCCTCTTCTCCTCTCTTCTCCATCGTTGCACACACACTCACACACTCTCCCGCTCGCGCACTTCACTTTTGAACTATTAGTTGGATTTCGTACTGATGCTTGCATTCTGAACCCCAATACGGACAATCACAATAGCTAGATTGGACGCTCACATGATACCATTGGGAAGGAGATGACATGCTAAGAATTTTGAACAGAAAAGTGCTTTCCTCTATCACTTGAAGGGTGGTAGGATCAGCCTCAAAACTTTTCAGAATCGCCTCACCACCTGCTAATTTGGATGTGTGCTTCTTGCTTGACCCAACTCGATTAAAATGCCCAGAATTAGCTGCCACAAGTTTAAACACAAGAACTTAGGAGTTGGCATATACAATTTTTCTTAAAGAACTCAAGCAAGGTTCCTCCGATGTAGGTTTTATGCAATAAATCACCCACAAACGCATTCAAAAGGACAAGTACCGATCTATTTATCTTCGCATCAAGCAAAGTATACTTGATATATATTTCCATAATCGTTCAAACAGGTTTGTAGTGTCCACATTCCCATGTACAAATAGACGCCCAAACTTTGGCCACCTTGTTCGCCACATGCATGTGCTGCCACACCAACCGTTTGTCACGTAAAGCTGGATATTTTCATGCATTGAATATGTATCCAACAACTGTCTATATCCCAGATTAAAAATCTCCTCAGTTGGTGCTTGCACTAGATTTGATAAGTGATTATAGAGATCAGCTTGCTTGTCCTTAGGGACCTATGAAATGATTTCAACAAGTTGGTTATTAATATTGATAGCAGCCCTTGACACACCAAAGGAACGGAAAGCTATGCAGCAACTACAACAACTGCATACCTACGGCAATAAGTTCTCCACCCATGCCTTCTTGACATGGAACCAGCATAGTAACACATGGCATGCATCTTGTTTTGGGTTGTCGGCTTCATCTTCTCTCCAGCAATGAGGATCCACATTGACCACCTTAAGAATTGCTTCCAGCTCTTGCTGATTCTTGTCAATGAAAATAGCTGCAGGACGAATTTTGCATAGCCTTGCAAAGACCAGCTTGAAGGTCAACTCCAAAGCCAATTTTTCGTGATTAGTGCCAACATCGCTCGTGCATAACATCAGCCATATTGGCATCCCTACACCAATTTGGTTGAGCAAGACTGCAGCATAAAGTGGTAACCCAAAGACATTTTTTTTGAATGTGCTATCCACTGCCCAAGAGTTATGATGAGAGAAACGAATAGCAATTTCAAGCATGTCCTCATCTTGAATGACAAGAATAAACGGTCTCTTCAATTCATCATCTACCCTCGGGTTGTATGGTTGGACAAATATGACCTACAAGCAAGCGCATGCCCATGAACAAAAAAGCATGCAAAATGTGACCAGAAGTTGAGCTCTCAATGGTACCTTCTTCGAATCTTGTAAGCGAAGAGCTTTCGTAAGCATTGCAGTCCAATCATGCTCTGCATGTTCTCCTACAGTAAGGCCACAAGATGCAACATAATATAGATCTGCAAAGAATTACTTGTAAAACGATACGATTCAACCCTTGAGATGCTTTGGGAGAGAGTGAAATACCTTGTGTGTGCATCCGGTGTAGCAACATTCACACTTCTTTTGGTATCATGAAGAACCGATAGATCACACGATCAAGTGTAGATGCATGATCCATGTGAAGGGTTCCTTTGACTTTGATATTTTTGCAACATGCATGCCGGCAAGTGCCTATATCAAACATGTCCTTTGTGCAACATGCAATTACAAATGGATGCACTGGAAGGTGATAAAGGTCTGCACGAGAGCTAGGTACATGTCCCTCATGAGTACCTTGGACTTTGATAATCACCTTATCAAATTCTTCAAAGTGTTGGACCACCACCTTGAATCCACATCCGCGCCTTTTGGATTTTCGATCTCGTCGCTTGTGTGCATCTTTTCGTTGAATGCTACCCCATCGATGACACATGTATCCTTGCACCTTGTAACATTTAATGGCCTAATAACTTATGTGTAGCGGAAATTAGCATGAACATAGTGGGCATTTCATTAGAATAGATTCCTAATGAGAATTACAAGAGTGCTTGGGTGGAGAGAGCAACAAAAAGCATAACACCTAGTTAGATAGCACCAACAATACTTTCAAAAGAGAGAGAAATTAAGCTATTGACAACAGTTGAGGACCAGATTTGCATGGAGCCGGTCCCCCCTCCAAAAGGCTTTGTATTATGGTTTCTCCCATCAAGAGAGACATTGTACAATACAATTCTTTGTGTTCCTTCAAGACTAGCTAGTGCAATGAAGATGGAAGCTTCATGCACTAAGCAAAACACTTAATCAAACACAACTTGAATTATCCCCGTTCTCAGACCCAAGACCTCACACACCTTCGAAGATGGTGAGAGCTAGCAGGGTATGAGAGTAGATTGAGAGGAAGAAGGAGTATCTTACGAGAAAGATGTACATCTCCTCACATAATCACTCATATGTAGCATATCTTAGCTTATTAATTAGCTTGGTAGAGGAGATGAGCATGCATTGAAGCTTGGCTCTTGGTTGGATTTGCATCCACATGCCAAGAGAGTGTTGATGTAGGCTTCTATCTCACAAGCTTGGAGTAGGTGATGAGCTCTCCATTAAAGCTTGGGAGGAGATAGTCTTCTCTTTCTTCACACATGAGCTTGTGTGAGTGTGTGTGTGTGATAATGCCTTGCAAAAATCAGCCCCCTCTCTCTCTTGGGCGAGCCCTTGTTGCTAATTTGGTCTGGCTTTTGCCTCATTGGACCTCCCCAAGTCAAGCCAATGGGTATTAAGCAGCATAAGTGATAGCCTTCTGACATGTGTCCCCCTTTCCCCTTTTGTGAGAGCTTTAGGTAATTAAATAATTAAACTAAACTCTCATTGGACCCCTTTGCCTCCTGGCCAATAGGAATCAGGCAAGCCATGGGGCTTCTGAATGCTCATTGGACCCTTTCGAAGACTGCCCAATAGTCTTCTAGGAGACTTAATTCTCATTGGTTTCTTTTATTAAATGTTTTTAAATTAATTAAACTACATTTACTCTAGCTTAATTCTCATTGGTCCACTTCAAGGGTCTTCCAATAGGAATTGGGCACACCTTGTGGGCATCTGGGCTAGGGAGCTGACATGTGTCCCTCATTCCCTTTGTGTAAAGAGAGCCTGTGTGTGTGTGTGTGTGTGTGTGTGTGTGTGTGTGTGTGTGTGTCTTTATCTCTCATCCCCTACCTTTGGGGCTCGCCCCCTCCAATGTAGGGATGTGTAAATACTTTTAGGGCACACTCAAAGCATCCAATTTCTCCTAGGGTTGACCTTTGGACACAACCTTTGAATTTTGGAACCTTAGCATTTTGGAAGTCTTAATGGGCTGAACCTTAGGGTCTTTTTAGTCCATTGTTGCACATGGCTCTTTTGCAGATGGCCCCCCCTTTGGATCCCTATTTTCCCTCCTTTGGATCCCTAGTGTGGCCGGTCTGCTAGCTTAACCAATATTCTAGCTTTTTCTCCCCTGGCACTTCCCCACATTAAATGATCAGTTCAATATGAGCAAATCATTTAGGAGAATTAGATATTGATTATTATGACATTACCTCTCTCTTGAAATCATAGTCGTCCTCGAGTATGGTGTAGAGAAGATAAAGCATATTTATGAGTCCTTTTCTTAGCGGGTAGAGAATCCCTATGTTACCCTACGGCATCATTCCATAATGGATGACTAGTCCATTTGGCGCTTGAGAGCCTGAGGCTGCCGCAGGCATGTCTGCACATCAGTCCTATCAGTCTTCCATAGTAGAGTGACAAGCTCTACTTGGTGTTTGGGAGACTTCGTCTCCACAAACTTGATCTAAGCATGCATACTACTTTATTTTTGTGCACAAATAAAGAAAAAGAGAGTCTTATTAGACAAAAATTTTGTTCATTTTTTACATTTGCTTACTCTTGGGAAGCATTGTAAGCATTGACAAGGTTTAGGTTATCCTTTAATTGTATGCCTTGCATCCATCTAGCATCTTCAAAAGGATAATTCTTAAACTTAATAAGATATCGTCGGATAGTCTTACCGCCTCTTAGTACCTTGTCTTCATGTCGGAGAATGGACTCGGGCTGCAGCACCTCCTCTTGGTCCTCGATCTCCGGTGGGTCTTCAATAGTTGGTTCTTGAGGTGGCTCTCCTTTGTAAGGCTTTAATAGGCTCACATGGAAAGCATTGTGTATGAGCCAATGATTGGTCAACTTGAGTTGATAGGCCATCTCATTGATTGGCCTAAGAATTTGAAAGGGACCATAGTACCTTTTTGCTAGTTTAGCATAGTACTTTTGGTGACCCGTAGGATTCTTGCCCGTTGTGTGCCTTAATCAAGCCTTGGGAAACTTTAACAAGACCCAATCGTTTTCTTTAAAGGCTTGGGCTCTATTGTGCTTGTCAACAGCAGCCTTTTGCCTTTGTTGTGAGATAGAGATAGCATCCTTAATCTTTTGGAAAGATTCTTGTAGGTCTCGGCTATACTCATCTGCAGCGAAGATCTTCCCATGTACCTTAAGTAGCAAGGGACTTTTTGATCTTCCCTCAATTACCTCGAAAGGTGCTTTTCTCGTGGAAGTATGTACAGTGTTATTGTAAGCATACTCCACTAAGGGTAAGTACTTCTCCCATTGGGATCTTTGACCTACTTCCGTTACATAGGCTTTTAGTAGATCGAGAATGGTTAGGTTAGCTATTTCACTTTGGCCATCCGTTTGTGGATGATAGGCCGAAGAGAAGTTTAGCTTTGTTCCTAAATTCTCAAAGAGACCCTTCCAGAAATTACTGGTCATTCTAGGATCTCTATCCGACACTATGGACATTGGCAAGCCATGATACTTGAAAATTTGTGAAATAAAGAGGGTTGCCATTTGATGGGCTTTGATAGTCTTTTTGACAGGTATAAAATGAGCTTGTTTACTAAACCTGTCTACTATCGTCCATATTCCCGTATTCCCATGGATAGACTTCGGCAATCCAAAGATAAAATCCATGGATATGCTCTCCCACGGGGAATTAGGGATTGGCAAGGGTTGAAGCAATCCAAGTTGCTTCCCTCTATCAAATTTTGTCTTTTGACATACCACACATTTGGAAACATACTCGTGTATGTTCACTTTCATGGTAGGCCAATAGAAATATGTTTCAATTCCCTTTAGGGTAGACTGAATCCCTCTATGCCCCGCATATGGGGGAGCATGAGATTCATACATTACTTTCTCATGTAGTGAGTTAGTAACGCATAGTCTATTGCCATAGAGAAGATAACCATCTTGTAAAGTAAATGGTTCTTCTTTCTTCCCTAATGCAAGGGCTGAAATCACATCTCTAAAATCGGGATCAATAGCATACTCATCTGTCATTGAAGATAGATCATTGTGAGTTGCTATGGAAACCGCATTCACTCTCGGTCGTCTTGAGAGTGCATCGGCTACTTGATTATGCTTGCCAGCAATGTGAGCAATATGAAAATGAAATTGCGAAAGGAAATTTGCCCACCTCATTTGTTTGTCGGAAAGCTTGGTCTGCGTCATGAAGTACTTAAGACTTTGGTGATCCGTTCGCAGAATGAAAGGAGTCCCCAATAAATAGTGCTTCCATGAGTCTAAGGCATGTAGAACTGCAAGGAGTTCTTTTTCGTATATGCCTAGAGCTTGCTCAACAGGGTCGAGCCTTCGACTCTCATAGCCTATGGCGTGCCCTTCTTGGAGCAGAACAGCCCCAAGGCAATCACCACAAGCATCACATTGGACCTCAAATGGTTTTGAGAGATCCGGTAGTGTAAGCACAGGTTGAGAGATAAGCTTTTCTTTAAGCTTTTCGAAAGCATTGTTCTCCTTAGCAGACCATGTATACCTAACGCTTTTCTTTGTTAGGTCATGTAATGGTCCCGCAATTTGTGAGAACTTTTCTATGAAGCGTCTATAGTATGCACACATACCTATGACGCTTCTTAGTTCATGCAGATTCCTTGGTTTAGGCCATCCTTTTATTACCTCTAACTTGGATGGATCCATTTGGATGCCATCTTGAGAGATAATGTGACCTAAATATTGAATTTCTTGCAAGAAAAATTCACTTTTCTTTCGATTAACATAAAGTTTATTCTCTCTTAAAACTTGAAATATTACATGGAGGTGTTGCTTGTGTTCCTCCAATGAATTAGAGTAGATGATAATATCATCAAAGAACACTCCAGTGAAGGTTCGATGAGGCCTGAACAGCTTCTCCATCAAGAGGTTGAATGTGGTTGGTGCATTGGTCAAGCCAAAAGGCATGACAATGTATTCGTAAAGACCAAATGTAGTACGAAATGCGGTCTTTACAATGTCTTGATCAACTATCCTTATTTGATGATAGCCACTTTTTAGGTCAACCCTACTGAAGTAGGTCGATCCTTGTAGCTTATCAAATAGGTCTTCTACCCGTGGAACGGGAAACCTATTCTTGATAGTGATCCTATTTAGTGCTCTATAGTCGACACACATACGATATGTGCCGTCTTTCTTTTGCACTAATAGCACAGGTGAGCAAAATGGAGATGAGCTTAGCCTAACCATACCCTTCTCAACTAACTCATGCACTTGCCGCATAATCTCCTCTTGTTGAGCTTGAGAAACTCTATAAGGAGGTTTATTAGACAGTGAACTTCCTGGAAGAAGTTCAATTGCATGGTCATCATTACCTCGTTTAGGAGGTAGCTCACAAGGGATGTCGTCAATAAAAACATCTTGAAACCCCTTGAGAAAATTGGATAACTCTAATTCCTTTTGGTTGCTTTTATTTTCTTTTGCTAAAGCATTAGGTTCATTTTGAGAATCTTTAACAAAAATCATGTACACAAAAATAGAGCTCTTTATTGACTTGTTGAAAGCTGCTGTATGTACAATGGGGATGGTGTTACCCATTTCCTTAGCATCTATATACATGTCTTTTTCCGTGAACTTAAAGGAGATTCTCCTCTCAGGAAATTTAACATCGGCAGCCAGGCGGTCAAACCATGGTGCCCCTAGGATTACATCCTCATGCTTGAGAGGAGAGATAAAGAAGTCCTCGTTGTCCACATAGCCTTGGACATGAAGCCTCAATTTCCCGATTAAGGGAGTGACTGAAGCTTCTTGCCCCTTGAAGGCACTGTCTGCGGGTAGGAAATTTCCCATCTCGTAGGATTGTATGCCTAGCTTGGTGGCTAACTCCATAGATATAAAATTGTGAGTAGAGCCAGGGTCAAAGAGAATAAAAGCATCATGTTCTCTTACCTTTCCCCAAGAATGGCATAGAGGAGATCCTTTGTGGTGAGTTTGGTGAGTCTCCTCCTCTTGGATTTTCAACCAAGGAAGCTCTAGGAGGATCTTGGCGGTTGTTCTTTTGGGGACAAGCGCGGTACGCATGCCCTTGTACGCCGCACTTGAAACACAGGTTATCCTTACGATAACGCTCAAGCTCTTTAGGAGAGAGTTTATTCTTACCTTTGTAAACTCCCTTCTCTTTAGATTTGTTGGAGTTGCCCTTAGGAGACTTTTGGACATTGTCCTTCCCCTTAGGCTCATTGGAACCCTTATTTTCCGGGGGCTTATTATTTCTTTTTGCCCCCGTTTGGAAATTGATTCGAGAGGCGACCATAGTGTGGTGTATTACCGTCGATATGGTACGTGGTCTTTGGGAGTTGACATACTCCGCCATTTCTTTGGTTAAGCCCGCACAAAATTGTTGTTTTTGCTCTCCAAAATCCAACTTTTTGAAGACGATGGCTTTGAGTTGTAGGTCCCAAAACTTGTCTACATATTTGTGGATAGATTCATTGGGAGAGAGCTTTAAGCTTCGCCATTCGGTGAGTACTTTGTCTTTGGCACATCGGTGGCCAAAAACTGCTTCATAATGGAAGCTCTTAAAGCTTTCCATGTTCGTGGAGCTTCACCGTTGGCTTGTAGGCTAGACCACCATTGTCTGCCGGAATTTTGAAAGTGCATAGCTACATGGCGTAGCTTAGAGGACTCCGTGAAGCCCTCATCTCCAAACGCCGCATCGAATTGTTGGATAAAGGCCAAGACTTTGTCCGTAGCACGAAAGGTACCATCATAGGTAAGGAAAGAGATGCTCTTCCCTCCCTCTTTGAATTTCTTCAGCTTGGACGACCTCTTCCATGCGGCATAGGATTTCCTATGACCTCTTCTTTCTGATGGTTCAAAGGTTGCACCATCACTTTCTTTAGAAGGTGAAGAATTTGAAGAAGGTGGAGAAGAGGGTGACCTCTTTCTCGCCTTTTTCTTGTCTTGATCTTTGTCATCTTCACCATAGCTTTCATAAGAGGAAGAGGATGAAGAAGATGGAGAAGAGGGTGTCCTCTTTCTCGCCTTTTTCTTCTCTTGCTTTTTATCATCCCTCTTTGAATTATGGCGTGGAGAGGAGTGTGATGGTCTTCTCCACTTTGGTGGTGATGGAGAGCGTTTAGCCCGCCGTCTTCGTGGAGCCATCTCCGCCGAGGTGGCGGGAGACTCTCTTCTTTCTCGTTCCTTCGGTGGAGGCTCTTGAGTTCTCCTTTGGGAAGGAAATGCATCATCAAGAAGTAAATTCTTGAGCCCTTCATATGGATTCTCTTCTTCTTCCTGAATTGGAGAGAGACCTCTTTTGGTAGTCTCACAAGGAGGCTTCTTAGGTGTTCTCTCGTCATGGTGATGAGCTTGGAGAATCTCGTGAGCACGGAGCTGCCATTGCACTTCACTTTGGAGAGATGGATTGCCCATGGCTTGTTGAAGCCTAGAAACAAGCATTGAAGCATCATTAGTAGCTTGCTCATGAGCAAAATTAAAGTTATCAACATTAATTTCACTCTCTTTACTATTGTCAGCCATTCTAACAACTTTTAGGTGTACTTTGGCACTTCAAGCCCTAGTTGCTACTCCTCTTTACCCCTTTAGAAAAATCACTCAAGCTACTATACCCGCGGCTCGAAAACCATTAATTGCAAGGAATAGAAGAGAGGGTCTTTCGACACCAAAACAGCACCGGCTCCTGTCAAGCTTCTAATAGCTCAATAGTGGTTAAGCCGTAGGCAAGCCCCATAGGACTCCACTATTAAGACCATAGCTCTCGACGGTGATGCCACGTTAACTGCACGAAGGCAGGCGCACTGCAAGGCTAAAAAATCCCTATTCTACTTACTCACAGGCAATTAATAGTACCAACCATTTGTAGCTAGCTTGAAGACCTCCCTTCTTGAGCAAGAAAAGAGAAACCTTGAGCTCTGATACCAATGTAACATTTAATGGCCTAATAACTTATGTGTAGCGGAAATTAGCATGAACATAGTGGGCATTTCATTAGAATAGATTCCTAATGAGAATTACAAGAGTGCTTGGGTGGAGAGAGCAACAAAAAGCATAACACCTAGTTAGATAGCACCAACAATACTTTCAAAAGAGAGAGAAATTAAGCTATTGACAACAGTTGAGGACCGGATTTGCATGGAGCCGGTCCCCCCTCCAAAAGGCTTTGTATTATGGTTTCTCCCATCAAGAGAGACATTGTACAATACAATTCTTTGTGTTCCTTCAAGACTAGCTAGTGCAATGAAGATGGAAGCTTCATGCACTAAGCAAAACACTTAATCAAACACAACTTGAATTATCCCCGTTCTCAGACCCAAGACCTCACACACCTTCGAAGATGGTGAGAGCTAGCAGGGTATGAGAGTAGATTGAGAGGAAGAAGGAGTATCTTACGAGAAAGATGTACATCTCCTCACATAATCACTCATATGTAGCATATCTTAGCTTATTAATTAGCTTGGTAGAGGAGATGAGCATGCATTGAAGCTTGGCTCTTGGTTGGATTTGCATCCACATGCCAAGAGAGTGTTGATGTAGGCTTCTATCTCACAAGCTTGGAGTAGGTGATGAGCTCTCCATTAAAGCTTGGGAGGAGATAGTCTTCTCTTTCTTCACACATGAGCTTGTGTGTGATAATGCCTTGCAAAAATCAGCCCCCTCTCTCTCTTGGGCGAGCCCTTGTTGCTAATTTGGTCTGGCTGTTGCCTCATTGGACCTCCCCAAGTCAAGCCAATGGGTATTAAGCAGCATAAGTGATAGCCTTCTGACGTGTGTCCCCCTTTCCCCTTTTGTGAGAGCTTTAGGTAATTAAATAATTAAACTAAACTCTCATTGGACCCCTTTGCCTCCTGGCCAATAGGAATAAGGCAAGCCATGGGGCTTCTGAATGCTCATTGGACCCTTTGGGAGACTGCCCAATAGTCTTCTAGGAGACTTAATTCTCATTGGTTTCTTTTATTAAATGTTTTTAAATTAATTAAACTACATTTACTCGATCTTAATTCTCATTGGTCCACTTCAAGGGTCTTCCAATAGGAATTGGGCACACCTTGTGGGCATCTAGGCTAGGGAGCTGACATGTGTCCCTCATTCCCTTTGTGTAAAGGGAGCCTGTGTGTGTGTGTGTGTGTGTCTTTCTCTCTCATCCCCTACCTTTGGGGCTCGCCCCCTCCCATGTAGGGATGTGTAAAGACTTTTAGGGCACACTCAAAGCATCCAATTTTTCCTAGGGTTGACCTTTGGACACAACCTTTGAATTTTGGAACCTTAGCATTTTGGAAGTCTTAATGGGCTGAACCTTAGGGTCTTTTTAGTCCATTGTTGCACATGGCTCTTTTGCAGATGGCCCCCCCTTTGGATCCCTATTTTCCCTCCTTTGAATCCCTACTGTGGCCGGTCTGCTAGCTTAACCAATATTCTAGCTTTTTCTCCCCTAGCACTTCCCCACATTAAATGATCAGTTTAATATGAGAAAATCATTTAGGAGAATTAGATATTGATTATTATGACACATTCACTTGCTTAATCCATGCTTCTTTGTTGATCCAACCAAGACAAGCCTTGTCTGATGCTTTATCATGATGTTGCCAATTGTGGCTCCACTTGGGATAGGGTTGTCTCAATCGATGTGCTTGAAGTAGTAGTAGACCAGCTACAAGTAGGCCAAGAGGAGACATCATGGGACTTCTTGAGTTTGCTCAGCCTGTGTATAGTTCACTGATTTGGCAAAACTGTGAATTGGAAAAAACGTAGGCTTTTGTTCCTCCAATACTGCTTGATAGCTTTCATCAAGTCATGAGCCTGTATTAGGTTTATATCTATGAGTGAGTGAGAGTGTGTGTGAGAGAGAGAGAGAGAGAGAGAGAGAGAGAGAGAGAGGCTTGGTGGGCCTTGCTATATAACATCTATAGAATATAACAAGACATATGCAAATTGACTTTTGGCAGCTAGCACTAAAGGGAACAAGAGGAAGAATAATTTAGGAAGGATAGCATTGATTGAAAGGGATATACACTTGAAAAATGCCTCAATGTTCATGGGAGGAGACAAAGTTAAGCGCATCAATTATTAGAGATTATAGGGGTGGTTACAATTGAGATTATATCCAATTACCAAGGTTGTACTACTATGTCTACAAATGAATGTTTTTTTTCTAGTATACATGATACATATAAATTCTTGAAAACGGAAAGTATTTTAAAAAAAATATTTTTCATTGAATGGTTGATAGCGCAACACGTCGGCTCGCATTTTTGAAGGTGAATTTCGAGTGTGTTTTACCTTTCTTCTTTTATAGTTGTTTATTTTGCCTTTGTTCTTTTGTAGTTATTCCCAATACAATGAATGAGGACAATGATACATGTAACTTCACCTTCTGTGTTCTGTGTTATGGCATCGACAATGCATGTTGGACCATTTGCCGTGTCGATAATTGTCAAGTCGATATTGTCAATGATCATGCAATGTACGCAAATTGCAATTGAATCCAGCTCATTGAACTTAGGATTTAGGAGCCACTATTGAAAGACATGTATGTTACCCGCCTTCGTCTTCATTTCAAGTTTTGTAATGTCAATTTGATTGGAAAATTTATTCAATGCAAGGTTGTTATAGTGTTGGACGTCCGACATGTGAGTACGGACTATCGTAGTAGAGTTGTTGATGTAGTCACGCACATGCGCTTCATCTATAATACATGCATCCAAGGTACAATTGATCTCATCTACGACTAGTTTTCTTTCTGGTGATCGAGGAACTGAAGTAAGTCAGGGTCCGTTGCATGTCTTATAGAGCATGACATCTTGTACAAAGTTGCATGCAAGCAGTAGACCGGGCTTGTGATATGACATGTCTTACAAAGCTCTCGTGCGTGACTACAAACTGGGGGCAGTTGAGCAAGATCATCAGCAAGAGAACGCATTTTTTGTTGAAGGGACTATAGATACAATGATGTTAAACCTTGTTGTTTTCACTCATATGACAAAGCGGCCAACAATAATACAGAAGTGAGAGCAACATGAGTTTCTATTTCATTTATCTATCGAACTCGTTTATCGCTATATATGTGAGGTATGCTGTCACGCACAGAGACATATTTCTAGATTGTGAGTGAAGATGTCACATTGCATGCTCCAATGTTTATACAATGCAGTAATTTGAAACTATGACCTAGCATATGGACGGTAAGCTAGTTTCAAGTTGGCTGCAGTTTGCTCTTTAGCTTATTGACGCTTGGATTGTAATCTTCTGAGTCTTGAGAATTTATAACGACACCTAGTACGAGAGAAATGAAGACATATATAGTATGGCATCAATTATTTAGACACCTAGTATGGTATAAATTATTTAGAGCTAAAGTAAAGATGTACAAGGTGAATTCACTACTGTTATACATCACATGCATTCACTACTTGTGTATTCACTACTGTAATGCATCACATACATTTGACAAGTAATTGTATGCAAAAAGTTGCGTGTGTAACTTACGTACAAATGTTGATCAGCATTGAGTGTATAGTTCTAAAAATGAGATCCAAATAAACCAAAGCAAAGGAAGTAATGCGAAAAATTCTAAAACATGTAAGTAGATAAAGCGTGAATGAATTGCAACAAAAAATGAGGTGCTTTACTGACCTGCAATGTTGTACTCCTGCTTTTTGATTGTTCAATCTACACGCTGATATGTGAGTCAAGCTACAAAAAAGCAATGTGAATAGTTAAACATATCATCTTGCAATGAAACGACACACTGAAAGTGAAAAGTATAATATTGTGCACGTCATACAGAGGTGCCATACAAAAGTATGGTGGAGAGCTGGCACTGTGGTCTCTCCAAAAAATTATAAGAAACGGAAGCCGTGCCCTGCCCCGTAGCGTTTATGTGTTGCGCCAAGCAAATGCATGCGCATGAAAAATTGGATGCAGATAACGGACCTTGCAATGTTGTCGAGTTGGAGTCGCGCTTGAGGCAATTGGAACGTGCAGTGTTGTGAATATATGTCCTCCCTGCCATACACAAAACATGCAGATGTAACTTTATGATCTATGTCCTATGATCAATATTACCTTCTCTCTCTCTCTCTCTCTCTCTCTCTCTCTCTCTCTCTCTCTCAAGCTACTTCGGTCAGCAATTATGTCTTCTTGCCTCCTTGTTGACTAACCTGCGTTATGTATTGATACCAAATTGATGTCTGCATTTGCAACCATCTGAACTTGATCCGATGTAGCTGCTGACCTTTGCTCATAGAATCCGCTACCGAATCGAGGTTATTGGTAAGAAGGGAGCTCCGAAGCAGTAATTGCTATGCATTCAAATCCACACCACCAGCATTCCCTACGTTGCAGTAAACTGCCGCCGCATTGGCCGGCGCCTGCGATTTAGAAAGAGAATCTCTTTACAAGTCACAATATTGACCATATACACGATTTAGAAAGAGAATCTCTTTACAGGTCACAATATTGACCATATACACGATTTAGAAAGAGAATCTCTTTACAAGGCGCAAGGAGCTACACATTAACCAACTCCCACATACACCATATTCTGCGTTTAATTGGTCCTGTTTGTTTGCAGATCATTCTGAATCGCTTGCCTCATCAAATTTTCAGATAGGCTATCAACAGAGTTGGATGAGGAGTGTGACTAAAGTCAACAGCTCATCAGACCATGACTTGTACTAGTGGCAATATTCCCCAATGCCTTTCCCTTGACATTGAGATGTCTGCCACTAATCCCCTCATACTCTCTGCGAAAAGCACAATCAGCTAGCACTGAAGCCGCTGGCGTAATTACTTAAGGATAACCATCATATGCTTCGGTGTGATCGATCATGCTAAGCGTTTCTGCCCTCATGTCCACTTTGACGTTATTCTTTCCATTTCTTTGACCTCTTCCGTCTGCATCGCCAACACCCTGATAGCATCAGCAGAAAAATGTGTTGAATGGGCCTTCAAAGGCAATGAGTTTTGGTGGTTCGACTCTAGACTAGGCCAATTGATCATCGATTGAAATCTGATTATCATCTGTTTCAGTAGCACCAGAACAGACCTCTACCATTGGTTGATCGCACGAAATATATGATCCTCGAGAATGCTCATCATGTCGGCAAGCATTCGAAGTACCCTCCAGCTTGATGATCTACAAAATAGAACCAGGGTTTGAAAGGTCTTTGGTACTCCCTTCCAGTTCTGCCTGGCTTACTGGTGCACAGGCAAACTGCGCCGAAAAGAATTGGTGTGAATCTTGAGAATTAGGCATGGGGACCTGCTGCATATCTCTTGCAAACCTACTGCTTCTGGGAAGCATTTTAGCATGTCAGGAAGATCCCTTGACGACGAGACAGCTGTCAACCCGAGCTGCATCAAACTTGACTCTGAAAGCTTCACCTTGGTTGTGTGAAGCTTCTTGGAATTGTAGGTGTAGTCCGTCTTGCCCTATAGTGGCTGTCTCGAGCACAAAAAAACCTATGCACCACCCCCGCTCGACCTCCAACCCTCACACACTTCTTGGCGGCACACACAAGCACCCTCATCTCTTGCCCTGCACATTGTCCCCTTCTCTCTGGCTGCACGCTCCGTGTGGCTGGCGGCCCCTGCCCTCACACTTCCTTACTGGCCGGCTCTTGGGGGCGGCACTCCTCTTCCACTACCGCTTTGCCTTCCGGCCCACACATCATATGTTTTGATAGCCCCGTCTGATTAGAGTTTCTTGGGCGTCATATTGATCGGCGGCACCTGCTTGGCTTGAATTATCTGACAAGATTGTCTGCAGCGTTGAAAAGCTGAGCGAAATCCGGACCTGCGTAAGCTGTTGATATTCGCTCTTGATAAAGATATCGATCCTATGGTCAAGATTGATCCAAGTGGCTCAATACCTTGGCGTTAGCTGAAAAAAGGAGCTTTGGCTCACCAAGTAAATAGCAATCCCTTGCATGCCCTCCACCTAAAAAACACACCCTTGCTTAGCAACTCCCCATTGGCACAAGTCCCTATGGCCATGCTAGCAAATTTCCACTCCTCATTGGCAGAAGTCCCTATGGCCATGCTAGCAAATTTCCTCTCCATAGACCCTGCCTTACCGTAGTGCCGGTAACAGAAGTTGCATGCAGACCACGTGATAGCATTACAACTCAGACCAGGAAAGAGCGCGCAAACGCACACGCGCACACACTTTATTCTGCGCTAGTGCTACGACGTCAAAACGTGAAGTTTATAAACATCAGAGCTCTCTCTCTCTCTCTCTCTCACGCGCGCGCGCGCGCGCACACACACACACACACCCACGCGCGCACTAATTGAGGCACATAATATTGCAATGGACCTGTTTCAAATCTTCCTTGACCTCGCCATCCCTCCCACAGGCCTGTTCATCCTGCTTCTCTGCTTGCCTACGGTCTATTTCCTGCGCTTCCTCAGAAGCGTTCTCACGGTCATCTTCAAGGAAAATGTGAGAGGCAAAGTTGTTCTCATTACTGGAGCTTCCTCAGGCATTGGAGAGGTAACTCACAAATTGATGGATCTTGTCTGTGTCGTGTCATCGCGCTTGGTACTGTCGTTGTGAAAGCGCTGATTATATGTGCTGTTTCACTTCCATGCAGCAAGTAGCCTATCAATATGCACGTTGCGGCGCTATTCTGGTGCTTGTTGCTCGAAGGGCAGAGAGGCTAAGGGCAGTGGCGGAAAGAGCAAGCAAGCTAGGGGCAATGCATACACATGTTATCACAGGAGATGTTGCCAAGGAAGGGGACTGCAAGCGGGTTGTCGATGAAACAATCAAGCGGTTTGGGCATTGTGGGTCCTCTTGTAATTTCAATATGCCGCAAGTACATACAGTGATAATAAGCTCGATTAGCTAATTTTTACTTCATACATAGTCAGCTCAAGCTTGTAATTAACCCTCTTTGCAGTGGATCATCTGGTAAACAATGCTGGCATATCTCACAGCTTCCTTTTCGAAGAGGCCCCGGACCTTTCCTTGTTCCATCCTGTCATGGTATACTATTAATCTGGATTAATAAGAAACTTGCTAATCGAAATTTATCCATATATTACTGATTTGAGTCCACATTTGAGTATTGGTAATATAATTATTGCTTGCAGGGCATAACGTTCTGGGGTCAGATTTACCCTACGCTATATGCACTGCCTCACCTTCGACGAACTAGAGGGAAGATTATCGTTAATGCCTCTGTGGTAGCTTGGTTGCCGGTACCAAGAATGAGCATCTACAATGTAAGCAATAACGGACCTTAAATAGCATTCAAATATACCTGCATTTTTCGACATTTGCATTGGTGGACATAACCAATGCACTTACAAATTAATCTATATTGTGCATTAATCTTTCAGGCCGCCAAAGCGGGTATATACAACTTCTATGAGACCCTAAGAATAGAGATTGAGCCTGCAGTGGGCATCACCATTGTTACCCCTGGATACATTGAAAGCGAAATGACCAAAGGAAAATTCATGACTCGCGAGGGGAGGCTTGTGGTGGATGATGAGCAACGAGACGTAAGATTGAGACATTTGTTTCTGCATAGTTTCAGCTTGTTGCCATGATTGCTGTAAATTGGGGTCGAATACGAGTGCTCAATTTTGATGCATTTGGTCATGAAAGTTGTCAGCTCAAAGAGAGCATTGTAGCTTATGCTTGCTTATTCGTTTCACAGATTCAAGTTGGCCCCTGGCCAGTAGAGTATGCAGAGAATTGTGCGAAGGCCATGGTGTTGGGAGCTTTGAAAGGGAAGAGATATGTGCAAGTACCAGCATGGTTCAATGTCTTCATCTTGTACAGAGTATTTGCACCCGAGCTCATAGACTGGATGTATCGGTTTCTCTACGTCGAAAAGACGTCGTCACAAGGCAAGCTGTATAGCAAGGCAATTTTAGATGCAACGGGCGCAAAAAAGACACTCTACCCGCCTTCGATTCAGAGTTAGATCAAAGACTTTGATAGTAATTAGAGCAAGAATGATCTGCTCTAGCATATTATTGACTATTTGAGTTGATTATTTGCTAGATTGCAGATGTAGCCTAGTGAATGTAGACAAGTTTAGATTCCCTGCTATGTGGTGGGTGTTTTGTGACTTTCATAAGGTGAAATGAATTTTGAGTATAAGAGCTACTCTTTGTAGCAATGGGCTTGTCTGTGGAGAACTTTGTTGATAGGTTTAGTTTTTGAGTGTATGATCAGCTCCTTGATATTATCTTTCTCTAGCCAGAGAGTGAGAAACGGCATACTCTTTCTCATTGTACTCACTTTTTCCTTTGGGGTGTGTGTGTGTGTGTGTGTGTGTGTGTGTGTGTGTGAGAGAGAGAGAGAGAGAGAGAGAGGTACTCCGTTGTAGGCTGAACTCCCTCGGTATACTCTCCCTGTCTCGGCGAACCCCTTCCCTCCCTTTCCACTGAAAGGCGATGCCAGTGAAAATTAAACTAGTATGCCTTGATTGATTTACCCTGCAAATGGTGTGAATTAAACAAGAGAAGCAATGTTGTACCTTTCACTTGTGGAAATTGTGTGAATTAGACAAGAGCTCTCTCTCTCTCTCTCTCTCTCTACATATATATGTATATGACATATATGTGTGTGTGTGTGTGTGTATGTATATGTGTATATATATATACAAATACACACTATATATATATATATATATAGTGTGTATTTATATATATATATACACATATACATACACACACACACACACACACACATATATATATATATATATATATATATATATATTTATTGAGGTGGTTCGGGGCAAGCAACAAGAAAAGCGACCTCTAAACACCCCTCAAGGCTCCCGTGCTACTCAATTAGGGCTAGGGCAACCACAAGCACAACACAACAACAAACCCACAGCCAAACCCAAACAAAATAGGGGCACCACCTAGTTATGGTATGCGAACTAGGACGCAAGAGAGATTTTGGCACAACCAAGAAGATGCACCACACAACACACACAAGCAACTTCACACCAAGACACACATGAAATGGACCAGAGAGAGCTAGAGCAAAGGGAAGAGAGAGAGGAAAGGATCTTGCGTAATACCTTATTTGTGACTTGCAAATGGAGATGGTTCGTTATGATGCTATCGTAGAACTTGTACAAAAATCACTCAATGCTTAGTGATTGCTAATCATTGCCAAAACACACACACACTGTCTTAGGGTGTGGGAGACCTCTCACCACAATACCCTCTTACAATGGACACAAAACTGGCAATGAAAAACACACTAAAACACTTTCTAAAATCAAGATCAACCGATAAAACTCAAAATACACAAGTCACCTTGAATTCACCAAACCGTATTGCACAAATGGAAGGACGAAGATTTAAACGTCGAATCACGCCTTTGATGCACCAAACCTCAATTTATTGATGATGAAGGAGCATGTACAATAGTGGTTTTGAGATTTGTGGAACTCACACTCTCTCACTTGCAATGTGTAGCTTGAAGGCTTCTCTCACACCAAGAGTGAAGCTCACAAGTGGTTGCTACACCTAAGTCTCTCTTCACGCATAGAGTGTTGGGGTGCTATGTGAGATGTTGGAGGTTGTTTTACAAGAAGGAGACGGGCCTATTTATAGGTTGGAGACCCCTCATTAAGATTATTCGAAATCTTAATTTACAAGCTAACAAATCAGGATTATGATTTTTTTGAATATCAAAACATTGCGGGCCTTCTTTGTCTGCTTGAGTCATGGGTGTGGGCTCAAAAGAGAGCATTATTGATGGTAGATAAGGTGAAAGTAAGTTTTAAGGAAGAGAGAGAGAGAGAGAGAGAGAGTTACTATACATGTCTTGAGGTGAGGTGTCTTTTATGGTTAGGTCAATGCTATTTTGTGTTAGTATGTTAGTCGTTAGTAATCACTAGAAAGTTAATGTTACATTTACAATGGGTAGAGTGAGTTGATTTGATGAAGGAAGAGGGGTGAATTAAAAGAGAATCATTGAGATGGTGAAGCTTTGAAGAAGCTTGAACTCACCCTTGTGTAGATTGTGGAAAAAATGACCGCTGGTCTTCTTCTTCTTCTTCGCTTCTTTACGCCGCCGCCACGGTTGACCACCACGATGAAAAGAGGATTTGTTGATGAAAAATCCTCAATTTGCAGAAGTTATCATGGTTAAGATGCTGAATTTTAGATATTTTAGGAGAGGTAAATGAAATTGTAACATAGAAGCAATAGAGAGAGACACGGAGAGGGTGTATGTATGTAGAGGTTCATAAAAGAACTATAGGGATGAGAGAGAAGGGTAATGGTGAAGAGGGTGGGAGAAGCCATGGAAATTGCAGTTTTGAGTGAGGGAAGGAGAGGGAGGGATGTGTAAGAGTGAGTAGGTGTGTGGAAGGGTGAGAGAAAACTAAGGCTACTTGTGAGAAAAGTGGGCAGATTGGGGTCCACTCAAAAAATCATAGCTCACCGCTGGTAGCTCCAAAAATCATGAAATAATTTGAGGTGATTATTCAGAGTGTGGGCTACATTTTCTCTTTTGACCACCGCTCCAAATTCGGAGTTGAGATACGTGCCAAAATTCTCACCAAAAAGTCTGTTTTTTATGCCCGCAAAAGTCTTTTAGTGGCCCTCTCCTTTGTTGAATTTGTACAATGCATCCAAGAGTGAGCCCCTCCTTTGTCATATTATAATACAAAGCATTCAAGTCACCCTTGACCCATGCATGGAGGAGGATTATTGGTGAAATAAGAAATATATACATGGTGGGACTAGTGTATGGACTATTCATGGACTTTAGCTCAATGAGCACATGGTGTTAGAATAATGAGTAAAAATAATAATAAAAATATGGAGGAGTTATGGATATGGAAAGATATTGGAATCATATGATATGGTCCCTCCTTGAATTATTTTGGGTGAAAGAGGAAAAGGTATGCAAGTAAATAATATAATAAAAGTAACCAATGAGTAGAAATCAATTTTTTGTTTTCACGAGGGTGAGGGTGAAAATGTGGGAGTGATTTGTATAAAAGAAAAATATGAGGTTAGAGTATGTACATATTGGCAAAAAATATAATTATGGTGTAAGAGGATGAAAGAAGGTGTACATAGGTTTAATAAAACACACACCTAAGTAGAAATACTTAAATAAAATACTAAAATAATTATAAAAAATCCCTATATTTAAGCCATATATACAATGAAATATTTACACACAAAGAGACCATAATATACTTTTATTTTTTTATTTTTATTATTTTTTTATTTTTTTGGCTCACCTAGCCCAGTGACTAGCTAGCTGAGGGTTTTTAAGAAAATATGGGGAAAGTTTCTTAACTCACACACGCCTATATATAGTGAAATGGTAGGGATAGCCACAGTGTTTGGGTGATTTTGGTAGGGTGAGGTAACTCACTATGGCAATTACAGAGAGCCGAAAAACGGCTATCATTAGCCCTCCCCCAGGATGATGGTATATTCATGTACCATCATAGAGCATCTTTTCCAAAGAGAGTGCTTCAGAGTCCTTGACGAGATTTTCATTGTTTGGCCCCTTAGAATTTTGGTTGGAGTTACACTCATGCTTCATGTAACAATACTTACATGAGACAGCGGCCTTTGGACAGATCTTTGGTAGATCCTTTGGTAGAAGGCGACTCAAATAGGGCTTCAAGCGATACCCGTTTACCTTCCTGGAGTGCTCTTTACCATTCAAGTCCATAAGCTGATAGTAACTAGAATTGAAAGCCTTCTTGACTATGTATGGCCCTTGCCATCTAGTTTCAAATTTGGCATCAAAACGATTGTCAAGTCGATTGTCATACCTTAGCACAAGATCTCCTTCATTGATGCCTTTGTCCTTCAGTTTCTTGTCGTGCGTTTCTTTCGCTTGTGTGGCTTTCCTCTTGTAGCACTCGTATGCTGCTTCTCTTTTCCACTCAAGCTCCACTAACGTAAGAAGTCGATCCATCCATACCTCTTGATCATCTTGTGCTCCTTTGCCATGAAGTCGCATTGTTGGAATGTTGAGCTCGATAGGCTGCAAAGCCTCTTGACCATAGACCAAGTGAAATGGTGTGAACTCCGTGGCTTCCCTATATGTGGTTCGATACGCCCACAAGGCACCATCCAAGAAGTCATCCCACAACTTTGTCTTGTTTTTCACCATCTTTCTAATGATGCCTGCAATGACACCATTAGCTTTTTCTACCAAACCATTTGATTGGGGATAGTAGGGTGTACTGTGACGATGTAGAATGTGAAGTTCTTCACAGACTTCTGTGAGCAATCCCTTTCTAAACCCTGGACCATTATCAGAAACAATCTCCAAAGGTGTGCCAAATCTACAACAAATGTGAGTGTAGACGAATTTGCTCACTGTCCTCTCATTCACCTTTGCCACACTTTGTGCTTCCACCCACCTAGTCATATAGTCTACAGCCACTAGAATGTAGAGTTTACCATTTTTTGTCCTAGGCAGAGGACCCATAGCATCAATGCCCCACTTTTCAAACGGTCCATTTGCAAGCACGATTTGCCTTGGACCATAAACCAATCTTCTATTCCCATTTACCTGACAATTGTGACAACTTTTACACCAATGTTGGACATCCACATGCAGACTTGGCCAAACATACCCCGCAAGCAAAATCTTCTTCACAGTTGATTCTTGGGCAAAATGACCACCACATGCCTCTTCATGCAAACCTTTTAGAATGGCTGGAATTTCCTCAATAGTTGGTACTCTTCTGCATACTTGATCCTTCCCTCTTTGATAGAGGGAGCCTTCTAGGAAGAGATACATGCTTGCCTTCTTCATGAGTCTCCTCTTCTGAGCCTTCGTGAAGTCTTGTGGAAACTCACCCTCCAAAATGTAGCCGATAATGGGAGCCAATGACTCCAATCCCTGGTATCTCGGTTGCTTGACAGCTTCTGCCACCATGATGACCTGCACTTCTCTCTCAACACATGTAACTGCTTGTTGTGCAAGTAAATCGGCATCTTCATTTTGTTTCCTCGGAATATGATATAGTTGCACTTCTTCAAACTGATTAAACATCCTACGAATGGCATGAACTTTTGTCCTTAAGCTTTCATTCTTGCATGCCCAAATGCCTAAAATCTGTTTAACAATGAGAAGTGCATCTCCTTTTACCATGAGACGTTTTATCCCTTGGCCAATGCACATCTTCAAACCATGAAGTAGTGTGTCGTATTCTGCTTCATTGTTGCTAGTTGAACCTGGTAGATTGACCTTCTCTTTCATGACCACCTCTCCACTTGGGTTGAGCAACACTAGCCCTCCCCCTGCTTTCCCTGTGGCTCGACGAAAAGCTCCATCAAAGAACAAGGTAAAAGCATTGGGAATACTTTTTGGTGGTGGCAATGGTAGGGTCTTTACTTGAGGCACCTTAATTTCCTTCTCATGTACCCTATAAGTGAGAATCCCTGCCAATTGTGCACGCACACTATCTTCTACCTTGAAAGAGTATTGGAACTCTTGCAACTCCATAATCCACTTTGAGATCCTAGTACTAAGATTCATTTGAAATGACACCCAAGGGAACAAATTTTCTGCAGTGAGAATTACAAAAGGTTTTGGTAGTAGGTAGGATCTAAACTTTCTCACCGCAAACATGAGAGAAAGCATCATGAGTTCTGCTTCTGTGTAGTCTCTCTCCAAAGCATTCATGACCCTACTAGCAAAGTAGATGGGTCGCATCCTTGTACTGTGGGGATCTTGTTGTAGCAACACAGCACCAATTGTTTCCCTTCCAACACTAGAGCTAACAAAGAATGTGTACTCCCAACAAGGAGGCATGAGTGTTGGTAGCTCTGACAAAATGACTTTAATGTTACAAAAATACTCTTCAAGCTCATCAGACCATGCAAATTCTACTTGTTGTGTCAACTTTTGCAAAGGATGAAGCAACTCCGAGGCTAAGTGAATGAAGCGTGACATATACTTCACCTTCTGAATGAAAGAGATGACCTCCTTAAGACTCTTCGGTGATGGGAGCTCAATAAGAGCCTTTGCCTTTGAAGGATCCACCTCAATGCCTTTATAGGAAACCTTGTGACCGAGCAAGATCACTTCATCCTCACCTATGTGGCACTTGTCGGGGTTGAGTTGACCTCCCATGTCGTAGAGCTTCTTTAAACCTTCTTCTACCCTTTGTAGATGCAATGATTTTGAGCTATAAATGCAAAAATCATCAATGAACACCCTAATTGATTTTCCAAAGAATGCTTGAAACACCATGTTCATGAAACGTTGGAATGTTGCAGGAGCATTTGTCAGACCAAATGGCATGACTCTAAAAGCATAACAACCCCAAGGAGTGATAAAGGTGGTTTTCAATTGATCTTCCAATGCGATACCTATTTGAAAGTAGCATGAGTAGCCATCACACACAGTGTACTTCTCATGACCAGCTACCTCATTTAGTATCTCATCCTGAAATGGGAGGGGAAAGTGATCTCTTTTTGTTGCCTCATTGAGTGGACGGTAATCCACACACACCCTCCACTTTCCGTTTTTCTTAGGAGTGACAACAACAGGAGAGACCCACTCTGAATTCTCCACTGGATAAATGAAACCTGCTGCTAGAAGCTTTCTTACCTCCTTGAGTAGAGCCTGCTCCTTTATAACTCCTAGCCTTCGTAGCTTCTGAGCTTTAGATGTGGCCTCAGGCTTTAACTCAATCTTGTGTTGAACAACATCTACCCCACGCACGTCAGTGTAGTCTTTAGCGAAAAGCCTAGGAAACTTCCTTAGCACACATTTGAACTCCTCTCTTTCATCCTTTGTAAGTGTTGTTGATAGCATACCTTCCAGCATCCCTTCATCTTGAACACCTTCGTTCTCTTGAGGACCTACCTCCTCCAAGCCTTGACAAGAGGTCTCTTGGTTGCTTGGCTTAAACCTTACCCCCATGACTTCGATGGAAGACTCCTCTTCAGTAATGCTGCTGCTACTTTCTTCTTCTGAAGTGCTATCGGTCCAACCTTCTTCCGTCTCACTTTGAGATGATTCTTCATGGAGCTCCTCTTGGCGTTGCTCCTTCATGTCAAAGACAACCTTCTTGTGATTGTCATTCCTGCAAATTAGCTTTCCACTCTCCCAATCCTGCAAAGCTCGCATTTTCATTAGCCATGGTCTTCCTAGGATAAATGGGTAACCATTTCCCTTGGTAGACATGACATAGAAATCCACTGCCTTCTTAATGCCAAAGGCCTCTACAAAGACATTTTTACAAATGCCTACACACCTAGCCTTGCTATTGTTTGCCATCTTGACTTTGATTTCAGGTGTCTCATGGATGTGCATGCCTAATCTTTGCATGAGTCCCTCTGTCATGATGCAAATTTGTGCACCCCCATCCACTAGACCTTTCCTAACCAATCTTCCTTTGATGTAACAGTCTAGCACCGGTGTAATGTCCTCATTCATTTCAGCTTGTGCAATTTTTACAACATGCACACTCTCTTTTACCTTTCTCCTAGTGCTAACTGCCCTTGTTAAATCCCTCCTAACTTGTGGACATAATGCAAGAAATTGAGGCCATGAAATATCAGGACCCTTACCTCTCATGTCTTCCAACAAGTTGTACGGAGCCATACCATGTCCAAGAGGGAAGTCTTGGAGGTTGATACGACGTCGAGTCCTCTTGGTTTCCTTGGTTTCCTTTGCCTTCTTGCCTTGTCCATGGTCACTCTGTGATGTGACTCCTTCTTTCTCTTTACCTTTTCGTCGGCCACGCTTAATGCCATTGGCTTCCATGTCAACCTCATTTGAATTTGTCACCTCTACCACATGCACATTTGGATCTGGCAAAGGTGGAACTCCTTCTACCCCTTGTGGAGGTGGTCTTGGTCCATTTGGCCTTTGTAGAAGCCTTGGTTGTTGACCAGCTCCTTCTCCTGCATCCATCACTGGGTAATTCAAGTTAGGTCTCCCTGGCTCTCCACGGGGCCAAGGACAATTATACATCCCATGTCCAGACTCTCCGCAATTCCAACATTGCAAGACTCTCCTAGGTCGTGGGTCTCGCTCTTCAGACTTCTTTGCTTGTCCCTTTGGACCTACGGCTTGTGCAAGGTGAATTGACAGGCTGCTTAAGGATTCATTTAACTTCTCAATCACTTCAACCGTTACCTCAGGAAGCTCCTTAGATGTTGATGCTTGTGACTTACCTTTGGGTCTAAGACCTTCTATTGGAACCTCCCCCCTTTAGCACTTGAGTTTCCTATATTTCTCAGTAGCCCTAGTTTCAGCTGCATCAAAGGTAGCAGGTGCACCCGCCTCAACTTTTACCTTAAGGTCAGGAAAGAGTCCGGCTATGAACCTCTCCTTCTTTAGAAATTCTGCACCATCACCAGGGTTAGCAACATTTCGTATCCATAGAGCCCAAAGACGTAGGAACTCTTGCTTGTACAAGTAGTAGTCATCTAAGTCTTTTTGCTTATGAGAAACAATGTCTTGCCATAGCTTTTGAGTGTTTTGGGGATCAAAGAAGTATCTCTTGAAATGATTGACAACTTCCATGTAATTTTCTTTAACTTCCTCAGGCAAAGAGTCAAACCAAGTGCTAGCATCTTTCCTAAGGACTACCTCAAACATTTCTACACGTTCTTGATCAGTTACTATCCTCTTGATACGACAAGACATCTTGAAATTTGCCAAAAATAATTCTGCATCCTCTCCAGGCTCTCCAAAGAAAAGAGGATATCCAGACATTTGGCGTTGGTTCTCCATTGAATTGATTTCAAAGTGACGCGTTTTGTTTTTTCTTTCTTTAAAAGATCTACACAATAATATTCTCTAAATTGCAATCTATTCTACAACAAAATAAAAATATTCACATCAAATGACCTATGATAATCAATGAGAGGTAGGATGACAGGGTTTGGTGACGCGAGAATTTCTCCTACTCTTTGGGCACCAAACATGAACACCATACGTTGTTGAAAATGGATTTTTCTACTAATTGCAATGTTTATTCTAATGTGTGGAGTGAAATGAAAGGGGAAAACCTCTATTCTTGGGCCATTATCCATTGTCTATGCATGACCTTATGCTTAAAACAAAACAAAAATATAGACGTCCAAACTAAGGTCGTACCTAATGAGAGGCAAAATAAAAGGATTTACTGATGCGTTTATCTCTGCCAACCTAAGAGGACCTAAAATTCTACGAATTACACGTTGAAATTGCAACTTAGTACTAACAATTATGTGTACCTTTTGCCTTGCAATGGGAATGAAGGGATCATACAAATTCTCGTGATTCATGCAAGCTACTTGATTATGCTAAAGGTTGAGCCTACACAAAACATACATAAGTCTGTCCTCAGTGGGGGCACCAAAATTGAGGCGGTCCGGGGCAAGCAACAAGAGAGGCGACTTCTAAACACCCCTCAAGGCTCCCGTGCTGCTCAATTGGGGCTGGGGCAACCACAAGCACAACACAACAACAAACCCACAGCCAAACCCAAACAAGATAGGGGCACCACCTAGTTATGGTATGCGAACTAGGACGCAAGAGAGATTTTGGCACAACCAAGAAGATGCACCACACAACACACACAAGCAACCTCACACCAAGACACACATGAAATGGACCAGAGAGAGCTAGAGCAAAGGGAAGAGAGAGAGGAAAGGATCTTGCGTAATACCTTATTTGTGACTTGCAAATGGAGATGGTTCGTTATGATGCTATCGTAGAACTTGTACAAAAATCACTCAATGCTTAGTGATTGCTAATCATTGCCAAAACACACACACACACTGTCTTAGGGTGTGGGAGACCTCTCACCACAATACCCTCTTACAATGGACACAAAACTGGCAATGAAAAACACACTAAAACACTTTCTAAAATCAAGATCAACCGATAAAACTCAAAATACACAAGTCACCTTGAATTCACCAAACCGTATTGCACAAATGGAAGGACGAAGATTTAAACGTCGAATCACGCCTTTGATGCACCAAACCTCAATTTATTGATGATGAAGGAGCATGTACAATAGTGGTTTTGAGATTTGTGGAACTCACACTCTCTCACTTGCAATGTGTAGCTTGAAGGCTTCTCTCACACCAAGAGTGAAGCTCACAAGTGGTTGCTACACCTAAGTCTCTCTTCACGCATAGAATGTTGGGGTGCTATGTGAGATGTTGGAGGTTGTTTTAAAAGAAGGAGACGGGCCTATTTATAGGTTGGAGACCCCTCATTAAGATTATTGGAAATCCTAATTTACAAGCTAACAAATCAGGATTATGTTTTTTTTGAATATCAAAACATTGCGGGCCTTCTTTGTCTGCTTGAGTCATGGGTGTGGGCTCAAAAGAGAGCATTATTGATGGTAGATAAGGTGAAAGTAAGTTTTAAGGAAGGAGAGAGAGAGAGAGAGAGAGAGAGAGAGAGAGAGAGAGAGAGAGAGAGTTACTATACATGTCTTGAGGTGAGGTGTCTTTTATGGTTAGGTCAATGCTATTTTGTGTTAGTATGTTAGTCGTTAGTAATCACTAGAAAGTTAATGTTACATTTACAATGGGTAGAGTGAGTTGATTTGATGAAGGAAGAGGGGTGAATTAAAAGAGAATCATTGAGATGGTGAAGCTTTGAAGAAGCTTGAACTCACCCTTGTGTAGATTGTGGAAAAAATGACCGCTGGTCTTCTTCTTCTTCTTCGCTTCTTTACGCCGCCGCCACGGTTGACCACCACGATGAAAAGAGGATTTGTTGATGAAAAATCCTCAATTTGCAGAAGTTATCATGGTTAAGATGCTGAATTTTAGATATTTTAGGAGAGGTAAATGAAATTGTAACATAGAAGCAATAGAGAGAGACACGGAGAGGGTGTATGTATGTAGAGGTTCATAAAAGAACTATAGGGATGAGAGAGAAGGGTAATGGTGAAGAGGGTGGGAGAAGCCATGGAAATTGCAGTTTTGAGTGAGGGAAGGAGAGGGAGGGATGTGTAAGAGTGAGTAGGTGTGTGGAAGGGTGAGAGAAGACTAAGGCTACTTGTGAGAAAAGTGGGCAGATTGGGGTCCACTCAAAAAATCATAGCTCACCGCTGGTAGCTCCAAAAATCATGAAAAAATTTGCGGTGATTATTCAGAGTGTGGGCTACATTTTCTCTTTTGACCACCGCTCCAAATTCGGAGTGGAGATAGGTGCCAAAATTCTCACCAAAAAGCCTGTTTTTTATGCCTGCAAAAGTCTTTTAGTGGCCCCCTCCTTTGTTGAATTTGTACAATGCATCCAAGAGTGAGCCCCTCCTTTGTCATATTATAATACAAAGCATTCAAGTCACCCTTGACCCATGCATGGAGGAGGATTATTGGTGAAATAAGAAATATATACATGGTGGGATTAGTGTATGGACTATTCATGGACTTTAGCTCAATGAGCACATGGTGTTAGAATAATGAGTAAAAATAATAATAAAAATATGGAGGAGTTATGGATATGGAAAGATATTGGAATCATATGATATGGTCCCTCCTTGAATTATTTTGGGTGAAAGAGGAAAAGGTATGCAAGTAAATAATATAATAAAAGTAACCAATGAGTAGAAATCAATTTTTTGTTTTCACGAGGGTGAGGGTGAAAATGTGGGAGTGATTTGTATAAAAGAAAAATATGAGGTTAGAGTATGTACATATTGGCAAAAAATATAATTATGGTGTAAGAGGATGAAAGAAGGTGTACACAGGTTTAATAAAACACACACCTAAGTAGAAATATTTAAATAAAATACCAAAATAATTATAAAAAATCCCTATATTTAGGCCATATATACAATGAAATATTTACACACAAAGAGGCCATAATATACTTTTATTTTTTTATTTTTTTTATTTTTTTATTTTTTTGGCTCACCTAGCCCAGTGACTAGCTAGCTGAGGGTTTTTAAGAAAATATGGGGAAAGTTTCCTAACTCACACACGCCTATATATAGTGAAATGGTAGGGATAGCCACAGTGTTTGGGTGATTTTGGTAGGGTGAGGTAACTCACTATGGCAATTACAGAGAGCCGAAAAACGGCTATCAATATATTACATGTGTGTGTATGTATGTATATGTGTGTATATGTATCCATACATATACACACATATACATACATACACACACACACACACACACACACACACACACACATATATATATACACAGACATATATATATATACACATATACATACATACACACACACACATATATATATACACATATATATACATACACACACGCATATATATATATATGTAGATGTGTGTGTATTTGTATATATATTTGTGTGTGTCTATATATATATATATATATATATATATATATATATATATATATATATTTGATATATATATACGACATACATACACGTGTATATATATGTATATATATATATACACACAAATATATATATATATATATATATATATGTATGTATGTATGTATGTATGTATGTATGTATGTATATGTATATGCATATATACATGTGCGCAATATTCTGTGCCCTGAAAGTACACTCCAAAATTTGCGTGCAACTTATTGACGCCTCCCTCAAATCAAAGAATGTCAAGTGGCATGCCTCCCCTTGCTAAATTTAAAAAATTGATATTACACAATCAAGGTAACAAGAGGAGCAGTATTGTACCTTTCACCTTATATCCTCTTTTATAATAAAGGCTCTGTAGCATCTCTTCTCGAGACTTTCACCAAAAACTCTATGACCTTACATCGCAAATGAGATTTTGCAATAAAAGATATTGGAGGTGAAAACATGCACATTATAAGAAATATGGAGAGACGCTTTTAATGGGGCATTTGCAATGCTTGTGTCCATAAAATTGAAAAATCCATACGTATGTATGGTGTGGATTTGGCACCATTTTTCATGTTTTATAATAATACCGTAGGGAATGTGCCCTTCTCTCACCACTTTTATACCCTTCAATACTGAAGGGGGACCTATGCTTCTTCTCCAATGTTGGAAGAACTTTCTTATTGCTAAAATATTGCAGGTGTACAAGGAAAACTCATTACCGATGTTCTATAAAGACATGTATCATTCCACGTTGCCAAGCAGTGGTGTATTGTCCCGTGTTGGACATCACAAATTTATCCCTTGTCACCTTCACCTACAATTTTTTGAATGAAAATGATGTAAATTATTTGTTTTAATGTGTATATGATGTAACTTAAGTACTTTTGAGATCACATAGAGGAAATCAAAATAGGGGTTATAAGTGTATCATTGGTATTGATCGTGTGAACCAACGCACAATATTGGATGGATTGGCTCCTAGATCTTCCTTACATTGTTCTGCCACCTTGCCACCAATATACGTTTTGCCATCGTGAACCCTTCAACGACTTTTGGGTGAAAGCATGTTAACCTATCATGCTTTTTCATGTCCCGGACAATGCTAACTAGCACAATTTTGACATATGCTAACTAGTACAATAACTTGAGTTACATCTCCAAGATCTATGACATATGATATATCAATAGAAAGCACTTGAAACAAGGAATCCAAATGTACAACCTCCAACAAATTTTGATATTATTTGTAAAAAATTTACCGGACGCCCAACTTTTCGAAGATGTGCTAACTTGAAACTGCTAACTAGCACAAAAAGCGCGACAAGTTAACATGCTTTCACCCTTTTGCAAACATGTTGACTGTCTGACTACCATTATCTACACTCTTCTGATGATCTCAGGTATGTTGAATCTATCGTGTTGTCCATCCATAGGGGTGCACGTGTACGCGCAAACTTGTAGTATTTGGGATGGTTCATCCCATCATGGGCTCAGCCTCTTGCATAATGTCACATGCTTTCAAAACGAAAGTATAGCGAAAGTATAGTTGACTGATTTTGGAGAAATATACTCGCTTTGCATCCGCTGAACACAGCCTACAGCTTTTTGTCCCTCCTCCGGTTGCACATATCCCGTATCAACGCGTTCTAAGAGACGACATTTCAGACAAGAAGCTCCTCAAGCCCTTTTTGTGCTTTCTAAAGTGCACCATACTTGGCATACATATCGACCAAGACAATATCAAGCACGGCCTCTTTTTTCAAGAGCCTCTAACTAAGAATATAATTGTGAATTTTTGTGCCCATATTAGCATTTTGCTAGAGCCACAAGCCTTCAAGATGCATGTGTAGCATTTTGTGCATTTGCAATGCTTGTAAGTTGTGTCCATGAAAAAGAAAAAGACATACGTATGTATAATGTGGATTTGGCACCATTCTCCACGTTTATAATAATTCCATAGGGAACGTGCCCTTCTCTCACCACTTTTATCCCCTTCAGTGTTGAAGCGGACCTATGCTTCTACTTCGATGTTGGAAGGACGTTCTTATTGCTAAAAAATTGCAGATATACAAGGAAAACTAATTACCAATGTTCTATAAAGACATGTATCATTACACGTTACCAAGCCGTGGTGTATTGTCTATGTGTCCCGTTGTTGACATCAAAAATTCAGCCCTTGTCACCTTCACCTAAAATCTTTTGAATGAACATGATGTAAATTATTTGTTTTAATGTGTACATGATGTAATTTAAGTACTTTTGATATCACATAGAAGAAATCAAAATAGGGGATATAAGTGTACCATTGGTATTGATTATGTAAATCAATGCTCAATATTGGATGGATCGGCTCCTAGATCTTCCTTACATTGTTCCGCCACCTTGCCACCAATACCCTTCAACGACTTTTGCAAACATGTTGACTGTTTGACTACCATTATCTACACACTTTTGATGTTCTCAAGGTATGTTGAATCTACCATATTGTCCATCCGTAGGGGTGCACGTGCAATACACAGAAACTTGTAGTATTTGGGACAGTTCATCCCGTCATGAGCTCAGCATCTTTCATAATGTCACATGCATTCAAAACAGAAGTATAGCGAAACTATAGTTGACTGAATCTGGAGAAATATACTCGCTTTGCATCCACTGAACACAACCTACAACTTTTTGTCCCTCCTCTAGTTGCGTGTATCCCGTAATCAGCACGTTATAAGATAGGACATTTCGGACAGGAAGCTCCTAAAACACTTTTTTTTCTTTCTAAAGTGTACCACACTTGGCATACATATCGACCAAGACAATATCAAGCACGGCCTCTTTTTTCAAGAGCCTCTAACTAACAATATAATTGCAAATTTTTGTGCCCATATTAGCAACTTGCATAGAGCAACAAGCCTAGCTTCAAGATTCTTGTGTAGGTGATTGCATTTGGAGAGGCCCTCGCTTTGCATATGCTAAAAATAGACTAGAGCTTTTTGGAATTGCCCCTACAGGGCAAATCCTGCAATCAATGCATTTTAAGAGTCCACACTTTGGACAGGAAGCTTCTCCAACACTTTTTGTGCCCTCTTAAGTGCACCACATTTAGTAAACATGTCAACCGAGGCATTGTCAAGCATGACATCTTTTTTCAACAGCCCTCTTAAGCGCACCACAGTTAGTAAACATGTCAACCAAGGCATTGTCAACCAAGACATCTTTTTGTGCCCTCTTAAGCGCACCACATTTAGTAAACATGTCAGCCAAGGCATTGTCAAGGATGACATCTTTTTTCAAGAGCCCTTGACTTACAATATGAGCGTGCATTTTTATGTCCATATCAATATGTTGCATAGAGCTACATGCCTTCATTATACACACTTATGTGATTGCACCTGGAGAGAAGCCCTCGATTTGCATCCGCTGAAAACAGCTTGGAGCTTTCTGGCCCTGCTCTTGTTGTTCTTGTTCCACAATCAATGCACTCCAAGAGAGGACATTCCGAACAAGGAGGCTCCTCAAGCACTTTATGTGCTTTTTGAAGTGCACCACATTTGGGATACATATCGACCAAGGCATTGCCAAGCATGACAATAGCTCCTAACTAGCAATATTAGAATGATATATATATATATATATATATATATGCATATATATGTATATGCATATATATATGTGCGGAGTATTCCTGCGCTCCGGAAGTACACTCCAAAATTAGCATGAAATTTATTGATGACTCCCTCAAATCAAAGAATGTCAAGTGGCATGCCTCCCCTTGCTGGATTGCAATAATTGATATTACACAATCAAAGTAACAAGAGGAGCAGTGTTGTACCTTTCACCTCATATCGTCTCTTATAATGAAGGCTCTGTAGCGTCTCTTCTTGAACCTTTCGCGCCAAAAGCTCTATGACCTCGCATGGCAAATGAGATTCTGAATTAAAAGATGTATGGAGGTGAAAACATGAACATTATAATAAAGATGGAGAGATGCATTTTGTGCATTTGCTACGCTTCTAAGTTGTGTCCATAAAAAAAGAAAAAGACATACGTATGTATGGTGTGGATTTGGCACCATTCTCCACGTTACTAATAATTTTGTAGGGAATGTGCCCTTATCTCACCACTTTTATCCCCTCCGATGTTGAGTTATACAAACCGACGAGCGAGTATTTTCAAGCAACAAAATAATCGAGCAAATCCCTTTAGATTTTATTTATTACTTAGAGTGAATTGCAATAGTGCAAGCAGGCTATCAACCCCAACCAAGGGCCTAAACATTAATGGAAAAACATAATCCATTAGTAATCGAGAGTACCTAGCATCAAAGAGGGCCTAAACATTAATGGAAAAACATAATCAATTAGTAATCGAGAGTACCTAGCATCAAACAGCTTTCCTTGTTGTTTGTGGACAGGCTAGATAAATAATCTTATAAGGTTTATTTCTTGATCTTGGAGCAGTGTTCTGGAAAAATGAATTTCACAAACATAAAATCCCTTTAGAATAATTTGAAAGAGGAAATTTTTCAGAAGGATAGATTTTTGTAATTTACTCTATTTTCTAAAATTTTCCAAGTAGGTTTTCTCCTTCTTCCCTTCCCTTCAACCCTCTATCTTGATTTTTTAACCGGCTCAAGGCTAAGAGGGCTCCCCCATATAGCCCCTATTACTTTAGAGGGCATGAGAATTTTAAAGGACCCAATTGTAGTTAGTGTGCATGCCCCATATCCCCACGAGCAGGCAATCTACTCCATGTGAGGTTGCAGTAGAACACAAAATGTTATTGAATAGTATATAGAGGATGACTAGGTAATCAGGTATTAGCGGTTGTAAAGGCAGAACTTCCATGTACGGGGTGGTTGAAAAATACCCCTCACCAAAATTGCAATGGTTACCTTCATTTTTGCATGCGGATGCTTTTTCATAATCAATGGGTATGAGGTCTACATAAACCTTTGGATGGGCCCTTTTAAAACACCATTATGGGGCTTATGGGGGAGCCCTCTAAGCTGAGGCACACTTTCCTTGAACACTAATCTAAACTACTTTCCCTACATCATTGACCTTGCCGCTGAAGTAAAATGCTAAGTCGAATAGGTTTTGAACTCTTGGAGGCCACATGAAAAATTTACACACACTGCATCAGCCAACGAGCATATGAATCAAAATTACACGCCTTAATTTTAAAATAAAAATCAATTGTTTGAACTTTTGTGCTTCACGCCTCCTCGTGCACCTCATTCCTCTTTTTGCTCATACACCAAGCCCTGCCATATGTCACTCTCGCCTTCTAGCCTTCTCAAGCCATTTCCAACAAGCCCTACACACGCCTCCTCAGCACCTCATTCCTCTTTTTGCCCGTTCACCAAACCCTACCATATGTCGTTGTGGCCTTCGCACCTTCTCAAGCCATTTCCAGCAAGCCGTACGCGCGCGCGCGCGCACACACACACACACACACACACACACACACACACACACACACACACACACACACACACACACACACACACACACACACACACACACACACACACACACACACACACACACACACACACACACACACACACACACACACACACACACACACAGAGAGAGAGAGAGAGAGAGAGAGAGAGAGAGAGAGAGAGAGAGAGAGAGAGAGAGAGCAGTAGCAGTGTTCGGGAAAAATGTGTCTCAGCTTAATATCGTGCCTTTTTAAATCTCCAAAATGCCAATTGAGCGTAAGGGGAAAATAAGAAATTCTGCCCCAAAATAGAGAGAAATACTGTAAAAACCTAAAAGAGTAACCTAATTTTCTAAAATTTTCTCTTGGCAAATTCAAGGAAAGGCCTTTTCTATGTTTGGAAAAATGATTTCTTTCGAACGAGCAGTGAGCTACGAGATAGGATTTTGTATAGCAGATTCCACTTATAACGCAACCTTTAAAATGAAAACAAATTTGCAAACTAGCTTGTCCTTTTTTTAAAAAAAATTGACCCTCGCTGATCTGGTCTATTGCTGCAACCAGTCCGTGTCGGCGCGGACTGGTTGCAGCAGCAAAGTAGCTAGCTTGCATGCGTGTACGTCGAGCTCACTCGTAGGGTCGGTCATGGCACTTTTTTGGGGGGCAGCATATTATTTGAGTGATAAGATCTGCAAGCCACTCGATGCGTGCAAGCACCTGCATGTAGTGCAACGGTTTAGGAACAGGTTACTACGATGAGCGAGCTCGAGAGTTTGAAGCACGTGCCCTGAAACGTGTTGACTTTTAGTCAACTACTGCTAATTGGAATAGCTTGCGCTGTGATGAGCAAGTACGCGGGTTCGAAGCACTTCCCTAAATCGTGTTGACTTTTTAGTCAACTGCTGCTAACCGTGTGGCAACCGGCTTCGATTGCTCTGCCAAATCCACTATGAAGCTATTGCCACATGCGATATAACCAAATCCACTATCAAGCCGTGCCACATGCGATATAAAGCGGCGCAAGCAATGGTTTGTGGCAGATCATTCCTCTTAGGCAAACAATGGCAAGGCGACACGATGTTGACATATTGAGATTGGAAATCAGTATGAGAAATGCAAAGGTTTTCTTTCCCATGATTGAAGGGATTGGGGCATTGGATTGCAGCCACAGATGTTTGCGTGTAGAAGAAACAACTTTGCTCCTATGATGGTTGCTCTTGTTCTACAAAGGATTTGGTAAGTTTTGGAAGCTTCAAATCGCTTCATAAACTCACTCTTCACTTATGCACTTAAGATGTTTTGATTTTTTTTTACGTTTTTCAAGATTTCTGCCTCACTTTTGGCTTGGACTCCTCCCTTAAAATATAGTATAATACCCCATGCACGTCAACAACTATGTTCACAAATCCAAAAGTCCACAATAAATTTCCACAAGGTTAGCAGAACTATGAAAGATAGATAGGTTAACCTCTCAATTAATTTAACTTGTTTGTATAAGCACCTACTAAATTCTTTGAAATGAACTCCGCTTTAATTAAATTTTTCACTATAACTGTGACTCTGTCAATTTCTCTCTCAAGCACAAATATCCAGTTCTCTTCAGAAGTATTAACTTAGAAAGGACCACTCCTTCTTCCATCAAGTCGTTTGCAATGGATCTTCTCCTGGTTTCGGCCAGATCTATCTTTCTTGCGTTTTGAGGTCCTTCATAGGACTCGCTTTGTTTTCTTAGTTTCCTGACAGGTTATGATCTTTTGGTCTTAGAGAGTATATTTCTTGCAATGGGATGTAACACTCATTACATCTTCACCTTCCTCCTTGGTGGTTTCCATTTCAGTGGTATACATCTCCTCTAGAGCTTTCTTCAACTCTTGATATTTCTTTTTTTGTTCAACTCGTGTCATGATTGAATCCTTGTCTTGGTATTTAGGTTTTGCTTGAGTTTCCTTTCTTATTTTTTTTTTGTTTTCATTATTCCTTGATTTTCGTCGAAAGGATATCTACCCGTGATTTTGGCTTTGACACAATCATGTGCATCTATCTACATCAAAAACTGTGTTCTACTAGAGACTAATGGCATGGGTTTAGATTTCAAGTTTTTGGTGTCTCGTTTTCTTCTATACCATTTCTGTCTTCTCGGTTTCTGGTTTGGAAAGTCAAAAAACTTTTACTCGCCTCCTTTCATGAGTAGTTTAGTCTCACATGTTCTTTTTTCGACCCCGAATCATTTGAGGTAGCCGAATGTTCTTTTAACTCGTCTGTTGCATCATAGTAGATGTCTAAAAAGACTTGTTGAGCTTTCATTAAGTCCTTGGGTTCTTGAATTTTGTCTTCAATGTGAAGGGTTGAGATAATTTGTATGGGAATTATTTCATAGACGTCCTCATTGCAAAATTGAGTAGGCATAGACGTATTCACACACATATTCATTGTTACCAAAATTTGAGTCCACTCAAATGGCTCGAACAAATACTCCGGAAAGGGTTTAAGTACATAGGCTTCATCTGTGCAATCCCTTTCTAAGATACATTGTTCTCATTTTAAGCTCTTGTTTTTTTAGGCTCCACACATCGAAATAGTTGTGTCTTTGTTTAACCAAGATGGAAACTTTGTTTCAGTCGAAGAGAGTGAGTCAAATTCTTGTATGGGTGTTTTCATGAAATCTCTATAAGTGTGATCTTTTAGATTAACCCTTGTTATTGATCCCACTTGCTTCAAGTATAGGTGATTGTTTCCCCAATCCTGGATGAGTTGTCACATGAAAGGTCTTCCCAAGATGATTTCATAATTGAGTTTCTTTCCAAAGTCCACTATTGCAAAAGTATGTTGATAATCAATTCCACAAGAACTAACTATCACTTTTTCAAGTAGTCATAAGGGTCTTTCGATGTGTCCGTCGGCCAATTGCAATTTCATTTGAGTTTGTCTAATGGCTTGTTTTTCCCATGATTCCGACACTGCTTCCGTGGTTATGGCTATGCCTGCCCCACTATCCAGTATCGCCATGGTTTCTATATCATTATATCTCACTAAAAGGGTTGTGTTTCCTTCTTTCCCTTCGTAGTATTATCCCACTTTTTTCATTGGGACGAATCTAATCTCTTTGTTATTCAATTCATGTTTTAATTTTCCCAAATTTTTTGTGATTAGCCTTGTTATCTCGACCTTCTCTAGAGTTTTTTGTAGACCATTCCATATATATGACCGATTTTTAACAGTTTTCCTAAGGTAAGAGTGTATTGAATGGGTGTAGACATGATTGAATGTATGTTGTCTACCTCTAGGGTCTGTTCCACTCTTTTCATCAAAGTGGTTTTAGACACTATGGATTCTTCTTCGTTATCTCCCAAGTAAGAGGGTAGTATTTTCAGAGTCATTGGTTTAGACATTCCTGAAGCTTTAGAGCCGCAATGCCCATACAAGGATTGTACATCCATGTCTATACCAGGAGGTAGATTGTCTAACCAAACTTCCTCTACAGGAGATGACTTCAAAGTTAGGCTCCCATCATTAGTCGCTCTAACTTTTTCCCATAAGTGTCCCAACCAGTCTTCTTCCACGAACGGAATTCCATCTAAGGCATCTTCATTGTCAGGCACTATGAGTTGTGGCTCTTTAGTTTCAAGGTGGGGTTCTACCACCATTTTGGATTTCTCTTTACTGGTCCCTACCACAAGCTCCTCAGGTTTTGCTATACTCTCGAGCTTGGGTTTTTGTTTTTCCAACATCTCTTGAGTTATTCTTACCAGCTTTTGATAAGATTCAACCTTAGCTGCTTCCATAGCTGAAAAAGGATATTTTCTCCATTTGTTTTCCATGTTCTGTCCTGCCTTAAGTCCCACTTAGTAACCTTCCAAGGCTGCATTGATTGGCTCAAAAATTTGTCTACCGAAATTGATCCTCCAGATTTCACCGTGGCTTCCTTCATTTCAATTCCAGTTTCTTTTACTTTTTCCTGGAATAGTTTCTTGGCTTTCTCCTTGATTTCAGCCCTTTGTTTCTGTTTTCTTATCTCATACCTCTGGCTTCTTCTTCTCTTGGTCTTTTGAGAGGAAATTTTAGTATTCTCCGAATTATCAGAGGAATTATGTTTCTTTTTCTTAGCCTGAGCTCTGGTGATTACCTTGATTGGAACAATAGGTTCACTCTCTGATGAGCTACTAGGCATCACTTGGACTATGTTCACTACTGTTTTACCCTTGTTTAAGGGATTTTTTGGACAATCTTATGGGAAGTGTCCTCCCTTTTTGCAGCATTGTATACAAAAAACTTCATCTGGCTTAATGTTCTTATCAGGCTCTGGGCATTGATTTTTCCAAACAATGATCATCTGCACCACAGTTATGACAATTTCTAGTTCTTGGCTTAATCATGGGTCTTACCATCGGAGTCTAACACCTTGATTAGCTACATAGTACATCGGGTGTAAGCTCTGATGTAGCATAAGTCACGGGTTCTTCCATTGGTGGTGGATGTGAATTATACCACTCTCCTTCTACCGTTACTGTAGATGGGCTATGCTCAACATAGGGTGTAACAAGCACTAGTGTTTGTTCATCTATAACTCCCTCTGAATGCATGTACTGAGAGGCGGAAGTGAAAAAAAATAGACCCGGTGGCCTCTACACCAAGACTATGCACAATGGCCTCATCATGGGGAATACACAATAGGGGCACCACCTAGCAAGATATGCGGCTAGGACGCATACATATACACAATGAAGCATGCATGGAAAACAATTTCAAGATCCACGCCCAAATGTGGAATGGGGTGGTCGGAGAATAAGGTGAGAGGAGTGGTGAGTGAGTGAGAATGGGCTCGCTATGCGTGCATGTAGTAAGGAAGATAACGAGGTCAGGGATACATGCAAGTATGCTCACTTCTCATACAAAAGGTGGCGAATCCGCACACCTTAAGATGGAAGTAGCAAGATGATAGGAATATGAGAGAGAGAGAGAGAGAGTGTGTGTGTGTGGTGGAGAATCTGCACACCTTAACATAAGCAGAAAAAAAATGGCAAGGAACAAGCATATACCATACTCACAATGAGATGTATCCAAAGCGACACAAAGTATGGCACCAAGATGGAGTGTGTTGGTTGCTTGCAAAAGATGAATACAATAGGTAGCGTATGGCAGGAAAATGAGAAGGGAACAAGATCGTAGGAGGCATAATGGAGAGATGGGAGTTGATGGCGAGGAATATCATGAGTGTGTCCACCCTTCTTCTTCTTCTTGAAATTGTGCCTTCAACCCTTAATTACAAGTGGTGTGGAGGTGTGGTGCTCATCTTTTGTGCATGGTGATGGTGATGATGATGGTGTTGTGATTATGTGATTAGGTTTCATGCTACAAGCATGTAGCACAAGAGTGTGTATGGATAGGTGTGTGTGTGTGTGTGTGTGTGTGTGTGTTCTCTCCCCCCAAGTGAGCTCTCATGGCCTCCTTATATAGGGAAGGAGGGAAGGATTTAGCAATATTTCTATTTGAGGTGAGTGTCCCACTTTGGTGACTAGGAAAATGGGGTGCATGTGACTGTGGCTCCCATCTTGTCTCCTCATTATTTAAAATACCAGAGTCAATAGAGAGAGAAAAAGAGAGAATGTGGGTAGGATGTAGAGGATAGGAAATATTTACAATAGTCTAGCTTTGGATAGACATAAGCTTATTAGGGAGAGAAGAGAGAGGTAAGAAAATTATAAGAGAAGTTGTCGAAGGTGGATATTTGTTGATGAGGATGGATCCTCCAAAAATGGCGATAGAATTACTCTAGACTAGCCAAGACCTCATTAAAAGAGCATTGTCTCTTGTAATCATGCTTGAAGACTTGTAGAACCATAGCCATTCTAGAAGGAAGAAAAGTGGGGATGGCCTCTGTCACCATTACACGAGAAAACTGGGGTCCACTACAAAAATCATATCTCCGTGTTCATAACTCCAAAAATTCTGAAAAAAATTGAGCTAAAAGTTGAGATCACGAGCTACATCTTTCATGTTGAACGCTCCTTCAGATTCGGGGTTCTTCTTTACTTAAAAACTTCAGCCAAATAATGTATTATTTGTGGCTGCAAAAGTCTTTTGGTGGTCCCCTTTGAGTGGACTTCTCTCTTGCCTTCAAGTGTAAGCTCCTTCATGTGTATGAAAACATGACCTAGAGTGTTGAAAAGATTGTCAATCATCTAGATGGAGTTATTATTGAAATTTGAAAGTGGGGTTGACGTTTGAAAATGAAAACTAGTGAATAAAATATTCGGTAGAGTGGAATAATATATATACATGAAAAAAATATATTAGAAAATACTAGAATATATATATATTTAATATTTAAGGTCAAAAGAGAGATCAACAAAGAAAGTTTACTTATTTATGCTACATCGTGATTGATTAGCATAAGTCTTATTTATTTAATAAAGGCTAAAACGTTTGTGAAAAAGGGAAGAAAAAATCAAAAGTAACTTATATAATAGGAAATATTTTTGGTAAAAGAGAAAAAAATATGGGGGGGTTCCCATGCATGGAAAGGAATGCCTCAGTACTTTACAGACACTACATTATGTCCAGGATATGGAGGTTGTTGACCCAACACGGGTTGAGGTCTTTCCATACCCATCGGTGGTCTTTGAGCTGGGGCCATATTAGACTAATATCTGTACATGGGTTGTCCTTGTGGCCTCATAGGCACCTATGAAGATTTCCATCATATTTTGGTCGATAATAGCACTCATTGGTCTCATGTTGGTCCATTTACCCTCAATTTCACAACATTTATGCGGTCTAATTGGTTGTCCCTATTGAGGTATCCCTTGCTGTGGTCCCCTCATAGGTGTTTTTTGCGTGTTATTCATCATTTCATCCATCCTTTTGAGCATGTCTTCTATGGATGTAAGCGGTGTTGCAATAGCCGTTCCCACTTGTGCTGGTTTGGTGGATGCTATTTTCTCACTTTGATTATCTTTAGGGACATCTTCTACATTGAAAATATCACAATTGTCTCCCAAGTCAATGGCATCCGATACACACTCTTCGAGGGTCATATGTTTTTTGATATACAATATAGCATGAAGTTCTTTGTTTAAAAGTTTCATGAGACTAATATTTCTTTTGCAGGTATTTCTAGTTCTGGGCATCTTGCAATGTATTGCTTCATTCTAGTTGCACAATCCCTAACAGGCTCACCTTGTTTTTGTTTGAAGCTATAGATTTGAGCTACCGTATTATGTTGGATCTCTGTTTTGGAGCATGGCGGCTACAAATCCTTAAGCTAATGTATTTAAGTCCATGATTGACCTTGGTGGAATGTTTTGGAACCATTGTTGAAATTAGGGTTGCAGAGAAACACACACAGCTTGAAGAAGACGAAGGAAGCTCAAGGCACACAATAGAGAGTGTGTTACTTAGTGTGCAATGGAAAGATAGATAGCCCTAGAGTGATGGGCGTATATACAATGCACGGGGGAAAAAACCTCCTAAAGAGGGAAAAAATGCCCCGACAGTCCTAGTGTGTTCACACACATCACTACCACATGTATATGGTAACAAATCCCCCCTGGAGTGATGCGGTGAACGAGAGTTGGCATGTGAGTAAAGGGAAGTGCCATGCCCTGATGACAGGATCAGTCCACAAAGGGGAGTAAGCCCAAAGCTTTGCGGAAAACTTCAAGCTTCTCACGAGACAATGCCTTTGTGAAAAGATTTGCAAGGTTGTCCTGTGTTGGCACATAATCCAAGCTGATCTCTCCTACTGAGAGCCTCTCCTTGACATAGTGGTAATGCACCTCAATGTTCTTTGTGCGAGCATGAAAAGATGGGTTCCTCGCAACTGCCAATGCGCTCTGACTGTCAGTGTAGATAGTGTTGGTAGTGTCCTGTCCAACACGCAAATCAGCTATAAGGCGTCTGATCCATACACACTCAACCGTAGCAGTGCAGACTGCCTTGTACTTAGCCTCACAACTTGAAGTGGCCACAGTAGGTTGCTTCTTGCTCAACCATGATATACATGAGCTGCCAAGCATGAAATAAAAACCACTTGTGGACACTCGCGTGTCAAAACAACCAGCCCAATCTGAGTCCGAAAAAGCATGTAAGTCTGGCGGCAATGATCCCCCCTTGGGATAAAACAAGCCAAGATATAAAGTGCCACTAAGGTACCGGAAAATCCTCTTGACACCCTGCCAATGCTTAGACCCTGGGCTATGCGTAAATCTGCTGACCTGTGAGACTGCAAACTGAATATCCGGCCTCGTGTTGCATACATAAATGAGGCAGCCAACAACAGTTTGGTAAAGAGTGACATCAGCAGTGATAGGAGCAAAGCGAACCCCGAACCCCGAAGGCCTCTAAAACACCAGGGACCGAATGGCGCACCTCGAGCCTGTCATGGTAAAGCAAACAGGGGGCACCACCTAGCTTCAGCGGCTAGGACGCAAACAACACACCACCATAACAAAGTTTCATCCAAGAGAGATGTATGCTTGGGAGTAATGATGAAAAGGAAAGGGAATGAGATCAAGTGAGAGTGAGAGAGAGAGAGTGAGGGAGGGGGTATAGCGGCTTAGTACTTAGGCATCACAAAAGGATGGCGAATCCGCACACCCTTCACAAATACACAAGCTCACTCCAAAACACAAGACTAGGTGGCGATTCCGCACACCTCACATGGGCAAAACATTGCAAGAAAACATACTCACAAAACCTCAAGCTTTATTTAGAGAATTAGGCGATGAAATGGGGAGCATAGGGTAGGGGAATGAGAAGGGAGAGAGTGGTAGAGTCCACGGCGGATAGGTGGGAGTTGATGGCGAAGACTCGCACGAGGATTATGGCCATCATTCTTCATTTAATTGCCCTTCATCTTCCATAGCCAAGGGTGTAGAGGTCATGCTCAAGACAAGCATGGTGATTGCGGTGATGGTGATGGTGTTGGTGTGTGTGTGTGCACTAGGCACACACAGTGCATAGTGTGTTCTTTGGTGATGTTGTGTGTGTATTTAGTGTGATGGTGACCCATATTTATATAGGGGATGAGGGGGGAGGAATTCTAGAATTTAGAAATGAAGAAATCATTATCTACATAGGCCATGTGACTGTGGGCCCCACTTGTCTGGCTGTGTGTATATGTGCCAGAACAGCAGTCTCATGAGAGAGAGACTAAGAGAGAGAGATGGGTTGATGAAAAAAAGTGAGAGGTGACATGGAGAATAAAGTAATTACAAGAGGGGAGAGAGGGGAGTGTGTTCAGAGGTGAATCTGTGTGCAGATGTGTGTGAACACAAGAAAAATCAGGTAACCACCGGGTGGGGATGGGTTTGTGGGCACCTTTTTCAGTGAAACTGAGTGTGTGTGAGTGTGGGGGAGGTTATTTAGCTACAATACAAGAGACATGGCGCCCTTTAGAGAGAGAGGGGGGTATTTGGGTCATGGGATATGATAGGAGAGAGAAAGAGGGGGTGGGGTATACTATTTTGGAAGATAGGGTAAGTTGCATGTGAGTTAGGGTGCATTATTGGTGAGTTATAATGCATTATTGGTGAGAGGTGGGGTAGCTTGAGGGGAGAGAGAAAGGAGAAAGGACAAGGGGAAGAGAGAGGGGGTTGACCTTTTGAGTGGAGGAGAGGAAAAGGGACACCCGGCGGGGCAACAGTGAAGAAAAAGGAGGCAAGGTGGGGATGGGCTACCCCGCAGGCATGAGGTGGCCTATTTTACTTTCTTATATATTTACATAATCATAATTTATTTTTTTCTTACTTTTTCCAATTCCTTTTCTCACTCCCTCCATAAGAGGGGGTTTTCATGGGGTGGGGACGAGAGAAGAGGGGTATGGGAGCTTGGCTTGTGAAAAGCCCCTATCATTAGCCCTCCCCTTTTGGCTAGAGGCATTCATGTCTCTAGCTCATCTGTTTGATCATTATTGTCGGAGGTGGTGGTTGATGGTGTGTCCTCATGTGGAATGTCAATTGGTGGAGCCTTGTCAAATCGAAGAAAATAAGGTTTAAGTCGCCAACCATTTACGCTGGTTTTATGAAGTTTTCCATTAGCCTCCATAAGCTGGTAGCTTCCATTGGCATACTTTTTCCTGATGATGAAAGGGCCTTCCCATCGGAGCAGGAGTTTCTTATCCTTGCGCGTGTCGAAGCGATTGTCGTAGCGGAGCACCAACATTCCTTTCTTCAATTCTTTTTTCCGGAGATGCTCGTTAAAGCTAAGCCGTCTATGCTCTGCTTGTGCTGCATAATAATTTATTGCTTCTTCTCTGTCCAGCTGCAGTCTTTCCAAGTTGATGATGTGATCTCTCAAATGCATGTTGGGTTGTTGAAGTTGCCTTGCCATTACTCTGAGACTTTGTAGTTGCACTTCAATGGGCAAGATTGCTTCCTTACCAAATACTAGATGATACGGTGTGAATCCCAAGGATGTACGAAATGAAGTTCTGTAGGCCCATAAAGCTGGTAGTAGATACTTATCCCAGTCTACGGGATGATTGTTTACCTGCTTGGTAATAGTTTTAGAAACCATTCCATTTACCTTTTCAACTAGGCCATTACATTGAGGGCAATATGACGAAGAGTGCCTCCTTGTAATGCACAGTTTCTGCATTAATTCTCCTACCAAGTCTGCTTTGAAACCTGGCCCTCTATCAGAGATGATCTCTAAAGGTGTGCCAAACCTACAACATATGTGCTCGTAGATAAATTTAGCTACCTCTACCGCTGTGATTCTAGTGGTGGCTGTAGCCTCTGCCCATCTAGTCATGTAGTCGACCCCCATGATAATGTAGAATTTTCCTGAGTTGGCCCTAGGTAATGGCCCAATGGCATCGATACCCCATTTTTCAAATGGGCCATATGAGAGAATAGGTGTCTGTGGTTCAGGCATAAGTGACCTAGTGCCGGCCTTTTGACACAACTTACACGTTTTGCACCAATGGTGTACATCACGGTTGAGGCTAGGCCATATGAAGCCTGCCTGCAAGATTTTCCTACTTGTTATGTCTAGGGCAAAGTGACCACCACAATCCCCGTCGTGATAGCTAGAAATTACTCCCGTGATTTCGTGAGAGAGAGGGACCTTCCTGAGTATTTGGTCCTCACCCTTACAGTACAAACCATCATTGATGAGTCGATACCTTGTGGCCTTCCGCGTCAGCCATTGCTTCTGTCCCTTTGTTAAATCTGATGGGCATTCCCCTATTTCCAAAAAATGCATGATGTCAGGCAAGGCATCACTGCCTTGAAATAGAGGGATCTTTAGTTTTATTGCTCCAACCACCACTTCCTGTAGTCTTTCACTTGCTAGGGCATCTGCTTCTTGTTTTTGAGCCCTTGGGATATGGTGTATTTGAACTTATTCAAACTTACCCAACAAGGTTTTTACACCACTTAAGTGAGTCCTTAAACTAGGATTCTTGCATGTCCATGCTCCATTTACTTGCCTTACCAGAAGTAGAGCATCCCCAAATACATTTAGGCGTTGTACACCTTGTGAGACGCACCATTGTAGACCCTTGGTTAGTGCTGCATACTCAGCTTCATTGTTAGAATGTGAATCTAACAATTGGCCCAACGAAAATACATTTGTCCCTTTGTCATCAAAGACCACCATGCCTGCAGCTGCTTTGTCGGACGCTCGCTTGTAGGCTCCATCAAAGTAGAGAGAGTATGCTCCTTCTACCATCGGTGGTACTGGAGGTAATCGGACTTCTCCTTCCTTAGATTGCTTCTCCTTCCCTTCAAAGACTTGGTAGGTCATGAGTCCCCCCAAACTTGCCCTTGTCGTGCTTTCTACCTGTACCGTGTAGTCAAACTCTTGCAGACGAACTAGCCATTTAGTAATTCTAGCAGACACATCCATGTGTTGTACAACATAGGGAAATATTTCATCCGTGGTTAGAATCACAAATTGCTTAGGCAGCAAATATGACCTAAACTTTGTAGTTGCAAATCTAAGAGCTAGGACTAAGTGTTCCACATGGGTGAAACCTTTCTCTCCTGCTGTCATCATTCGACTAGAGAAGTAGATTGGCCTCATGAAAGATGTCGTCGTATCCTTTTGGAGTAGCACAGCCCCCAATGAGTCATCACCAACACTTGAGGTGACATAGAATTTTTCATCCCACTTAGGTGGTGAGATAGTTGGTAGAGTGGCTAAGACCTCCTTTACCTTGTTGTAGTGATGTTCGCTTTCCTCGTCCCAAGTGAAAGTTGATCTTTGAGTGAGTTGTTGCAGTGGTAGAACAAGTTGTGATAGTAGATGTATGAATCTACTTAAATACCTCACCTTCTGTAGAAAAGAGACCAGTTGACGTGCGGTCGTTGGTGAAGGTAGGGCAATGAGTGCGGACACCTTACTTGGGTCGGCGTTGATACCTTTTGCTGAAATTTCATGGCCTAGTAGAATGACTTTACTCTCCCCAATGTGGCATTTATCCACATTTAATTTCCCACCTAGGCTCTGCAACCTGGCCAAACCTTCAGTTACCTTTTCTAAATGTGAAATATGGGAGCTATATATACAAAAATCATCAATGAACACTCTTATGGATGTTCCAAAGAACGGTTGAAAAACATATGTGACATATCTTTGGAATGTGGCAGGTGCATTTGTGAGACCAAATGGCATAACCTTGTATGCAAAACAACCCCATGGCGTGATAAAAGTGGTTTTTAGCTGATCTTCCAAGGCTATGCGTATTTGAAAGTATCCAGAATAACCATCACAGACGGTATAGCATTCAAAACCCGCTACTTCACTCAGAATTTCATCCAAGAAAGGGAGAGGAAAGTGGTCTCTCTTTGTAGCTGCATTTAGTGGTTTGTAGTCAACACAGACCCTCCACTTACCATTCTTTTTAGGCATCACCACTACGGGTGACACCCATTCTGAGTTTTCTACAGGATAGATGAATCCCGCCTCCAGCAGTTTCTTTACCTCGGCCAAGAGTGCCTTTTCTTGTATGACCCCCAATCGTCGTAGCTTTTGCACAACTGGTTTTACCCCTTCCTTCAGCCTAATATGATGTTCCACCACTGTAATGCCTGTGATTCTTTCATAGTTTTCAATGAACAGGTTAGGAAATCCCATCAACATTTGCAAAAAACTATCTTTCTCCTCAAGTGTTAATTCCGTAGACAACATACCCTTCAACCTACTTCCTCCTAGGCCAGGTGATTTTCTCTCCTCTTCATTGGGTTTCCCTTTTGGTGATGGATCACCAGTTGTGCTTACCCTTTGTGGATCCTTCATAATGATACCCATCACATCAATGGAACTCTCACTTTCGTCGGTGGATGTGGTCTCCTCCTCAGAACTGGAAGATTCGCTAGTGGTTTCATCTGCCGATGTTTCCAGATTCATTTGCTTCTGCTTGCCAATCCTCATGTCGTAGTAGATTGTCTCCCCTTTCTTACCGGTCATGCGTAGAAGGCCAGTACCCCAGTCCTGTTTTGCCTTCATGGCCATCAACCATGGCCTTCCCAAAATTTAGTGGATAGCCCTCCCCCTTAGTAGGCATTACAAAAACATCTACCTCTACCTCAGTGTTGAAAGATTTGATTTTCACGACACTTACCACACCCACACACTTTACTTTTGCGTTGTTTTCCATCTTTGCCTTGCATGGAGAAGGCCTGTCAACCTCGAGCCCTAATCGAAGCATCATAGCTTCACTCATTACACAGATTTGTGCACCTCCATCAATGTAGGTGTTTCCAACCCTCTTTCCTTTTATGTTTACGTCGACAATTGGAAGGATGTCATCCATGTTGCATCCCAAATTGCTCCGGCTACCTTTGTTTTGGAGCGTCTTGTACTTACCATTTTAGACCATTGTTGCCTTACTTTTGGTGCAAGATGTAGCAGCTGTGGCCATGTAATCTTCGGTCCTTGCTCTGCCACATCCAATGTTAGATCATAGGGCTTAGAACTTTCCCCTAGCTGGAAGTCGGTGATGCCCAATTTTCCGTCGTGGCCTGGATGGCCTCTTGCTAGTTTCTCCTCTCATGCTTCTCTCATCATCTGATTGTGTAGCTTCTCCCTCCTAGCTCTTTTCACAGTCATGGCTTCAAGTGGTTCTAAAAAGGTTACCTTCTCCTTACCCTTGTCCCTCTCCTTTGCTTTGGGTGGATCCACTACTACGGCTTTTCCTTTCTCTTCTAGCCTTATGATGTTTACAGGGCGATCAGGTGGTGGGGCTGGTGGAAGAGGTGGGATGGATGCGTGTAGTGGTGTCTGGGGTGGACGTAGAATTTGTGTTGGTGGGGTGGGGTGGTGCTCGGGGTGGGGTTGTTCTTTCTCTAGGGGGTGACAATTGGTTCCTCCTACCTCCTCTATTATAGTTTTGTCGTGGTTTGGGACAGTAGTACATACCGTGACCGTCTTCTCCGCAGTTGTAGCAATGATACTCCCTGTTTTGTCGTCGTGCTCTTCCAGGGTCTTGATCTCTTTCTTGACTCCTCCCTTGCTGTATTGAGTGGACAGACAAATTCTGCAGTTGGTCAGTAATATGGGCCAACATATCTTGTTGGTCATCTCTTACCCCAAGAGCCGGTGGTGGTGGTATGGTGGTTGTCGTAGTTGCTGGTCGACGCGATGTTCCTGCTTCTGTTGACTTGGTTTCTTTGGCTTTCATTCGCAGCTTCTTGTCCTTAAGGCGAGCAATCTCAACGGCTAACTCGTACGTAGTCGAGAATCTACCTTTCACCTTCTCCTTGAGAAGCGGCCATAAGCCATGCGTGAACCGATCTTTTTTTAGGAAATCGGGTGCAGATTCCCTCCTTGCCAGTGACTCAACCCACCGTTCCCACAAATCCACAAATTTGGACTCATAGGTGGCATATTCTAAAAGACCCTCCTGCTTCAAGTCTCTCAACTTGTCCCACAACTTTTCTGAAGTGGTACCTCCCCCAAAGCGCCTCTTAAAAGTGGTTTTTAAGTTTCCAGTCATCCTTGGTTGCTTGTGGAAGTGCATTGTACCATGATCTAGCTTCTAGCTTCATGAGATGCTTAAAGATTCTAACCCGGGATTCATCCGTATCTTTGTTGCTCACTACATATGCTACTTCAAAGTCATCTAGGAAGTCTGTTACCAAATCCTCCCCCTTATTTCCTTTAAATGTTGGAAATGCTACACTTGCCATGATTACTGAGAGAGAGCTAGAAAGACACACTGCTTAACTTGCAAAAGTTTTTTTCTTCTTTACAAGGAGGCGTGTATACCCTCTTATACTAGGACATAGATTAAAACTTCAAACGGTACATTGCCTTGTACCAAAGGTAAGACAAATGGTTGATCTGATGCCAAAACCTCAAAAAATCGCTCCCCACCCAGCATGGTGTCAATGACGTGCTGGTAGTGAGCCTTCAAATCCAGTAATACCTTGATTGAGCGTACACGTGTTGGTATGTGTGATCTGTCTTGAGGTAGGTTGTACTAATTCATGTGAAGCTTAGAGGTGCTTAGTCACTGTCCAAGCTTGTGGGAGGGGGTGGTGTTCTTTCCTGAAACAAACTCAGTAGATCCCTAGTATATCTAGTGAGAGTGTGAGCCAATGATTCCGTTATCTGTGCTGCAGCATCAGGTGCGACTTGAAAAATGACTGTGATAATTACCTCGGTGACTTGAGTTACCCGATTCTCAAAGTAGAATAGTGTTGATTCTCTATTGTGTAGAGCTCCTTCCATTTTGTTGTTGTGGGTTGGTTGTAGGTTGCGGACAGGTTTCGACCTTCTCCTTCTTCTTCTTGGCACTTGGCCTATGTATATCCACTGGGTTTGGCGTGTTGGTTGACTCTCCCACTGCAAATCGATTACCGTTATGCCTGGCACTCGAGCTTCGATGGAGATGCGGAGTTCGTCTAGTTGTGCTTGGAGCTCTTCTTCTTCTGTCGTCCAATTAGCAAATCCTACTAGCCATTCATCCATTCACAATAGTTTAGGGGTTTCAGTCTTGTAAACTGAAGGGTTTCATGAAAAGATCCTCAGTGGGGGCACCAAATGACGGGAGCAAAGCAAACCCCGAACCCCGACGGCCTCTAAAACACCGGGGACCGAATGGCGCGCCTGTCATGGTAAAGCAAACAGGGGGCACCACCTAGCTTCAGCGGCTAGGATGCAAACAACACACCACCATAACAAAGTTTCATCCAAGAGAGATGGATGCTTGGGAGTAATGATGAAAAGGAAAGGGAATGAGATCAAGTGAGAGTGAGAGAGAGAGAGAGAGAGTGAGGGAGGGGGTATAGCGGCTTAGTACTTAGGCATCACAAAAGGATGGCTAATCCGCACACCCTTCACACATACACAAGCTCACTCCAAAACACAAGACTAGGTGGCGATTCCGCACACCTCACATGGGCAAAACATTGCAAGAAAACATACCCACAAAACCTCAATCTTTATTTAGAGAATTAGGCGATGAATATGGGGAGCATAGGGTAGGGGAGGAGAAGGGAGAGAGTGGTAGAGCACATGGCGGATAGGTGGGAGTTGATGGCGAAGACTCGCACGAGGATTATGGCCATCATTCTTCATTTAATTGCCCTTCATCTTCCATAGCCAAGGGTGTAGAGGTCATGCACAAGACAAGCATGGTGATTGCGGTGATGGTGATGGTGTGTGTGTGTGTGTGTGTGCACTAGGCACACACAGTGCATAGTGTGTTCTTTGGTGATTTTGTGTGTGTATTTAGTGTGATGGTGACCCCTCTTTATATAGGGGAGGAGGGGGGAGGAATTCTAGAATTTAGAAATGAAGAAATCATTATCTACATAGGCCATGTGACTGTGGGCCCCACTTGTCTGGCTGTGTGTATATGTGCCAGAACAGCAGTCTCATGAGAGAGAGACTAAGAGAGAGAGATGGGTTGATGAAAAAAAGTGAGAGGTGACATGGAGAATAAAGTAATTACAAGAGGGGAGAGAGGGGAGTGTGTTCAGAGGTGAATCTGTGTGCAGATGTGTGTGAACACAAGAAAAATCAGGTAACCACCGGGTGGGGATGGGTTTGTGGGCACCTTTTTCAGTGAAACTGAGTGTGTGTGTGAGTGTGGGATAGGTTATTTAGGTACAAGACAAGAGACATGGCGCCCTTTAGAGAGAGAGGGGGGAATTTGGGTCATGGGATATGATAGGAGAGAGAAAGAGGGGGTGGGGTATACTATTTTGGAAGATAGGGTAAGTTGCATGTGAGTTAGGGTGCATTATTGGTGAGTTATAATGCATTATTGGTGAGAGGTGGGGTAGCTTGAGGGGAGGAGAGAAAGGAGAAAGGACAAGGGGAAGAGAGAGGGGGTTGACCTTTTGAGTGGAGGAGAGGAAAAGGGAACACCGGCGGCGGGGCAACAGTGAAGAAAAAGGAGGCAAGGTGGGGAATGGGCTACCCCGCCAGCATGAGGTGGCCTATTTTACTTTTCTTATATATTTACATAATCATACTTTACTTTTTTCTTACTTTTTT